>NC_068982.1:39271471-39273529 GCF_001194135.2 Octopus bimaculoides | reverse complement strand
TATATATACGACAGACTTCTTTCAGTTTCTGTTTACCAAATCTCATTCACATGACTTTGGTTGACCCGAGGCTATAGTAGAAGACACTTGCCCAAGGTGCCACGCAGTGGGATTGAACCCGGATCCGTGTCATTAAAAAGCAAGCTTCTCACCAAGGTCACGTCTGCGCCAGCGTATGTATGCTTGTACGTATGCTTGAACGTATGCTTGAACGTATGCTTGTATGTATGTGTGTAGAGAGAGAGAGAGAGAGAGAGAGAGAGAGAGAGAGAGACAGACAGACAGACAGACAGACAGACAGACAGACAGACAGAGACAGAGAGAGATAGAAAGAAAGAAAGAGGGTAGTGGTACAACAAGGCACCAATGTTTACCAGAAATAGCAGTCGATAAATTTACGACTCTATTGTAAAGCTTCCCTATGTATGTATATACTGGCAAAGACGTGTGAGGGCAGAGAACATAAAACATTTCGTTTTACCTCTAGGAAGAACATTAGATAAATGGACAACCCAGAATCGGATAATCTAGTACCTAGGTTTCGGACTTTTCAAATACGTTTCTAATCGCAAATTTGATTAGTCTTCTTCAGTTAGATTTACCTGGACAATATTTCAAATGTTGCTACATCAGTGCCACTATACTCGACTGAACGCGGGTATATTTACATCCAAGTATTTAACTCAAACTTACGTGAATTGTGTGAAGGTGCATGGCTTATGGGTTAGGAGATTCAGCTCTCGATCGTAAAGTCGGATGTTCGATTCCTTCACTTTAGTTCATGTTGCTCCAGTCCATTTTACCGGTAAACATGAACTGTACCTGTAATTTAAAGGGCCAGCCTTGTCACCTTTTATGTCATGCTGAATCTACTTGAGAACTACGTAAGCGTGTCTGTGGAGTGCTCAGCCCTTGTACGTTAATTTCAGGAGCAGACTGTTCCAGCGATCGGATTAGCTGGAACACTCGTTGTCATAACCGACAGATGTCAGTCAAATAAACATGAGTGGTATATATATATATATATATACATATATATAGTAGCTGACGTACCCGGTAATTCCCGAGAAAGCAGGGCTTATCCCCTTGGTTCCGTTCTCATAATTGTTTCACTAATCCAATAGCAACAATACGAAGTATGTAGCCCTTAAAACGGTTTTTGTGCATTTATAGAGAATAGTGAATTGTCATACACACGATCTTGCTTTTAGGAATTCCCAATAAGTTATGAATGCCCAAACTGTGAAGTCAGTCATGTAATAACATGAAACTAGTTACCCGATAGTAAGAATTCAATTAAAATAGCCCCGGAAAGGTTTTTAATGCATTCCCAGAGTAGAAAGAACATAGGAGGAAATACTAAGGTATGTATGCTAAAATCGTGAAGCATGTTACGTCATAACAGGTTAATCAGATATGAGATAATAACAATTCAAAGTAAATAACTCTGAAAAGGGTTTTGTGCGTTCCCAGAGAATATTACCCTCAGGGGCGCTAGTGTTGGTATATTCGTAAATATGTCACTAACCGAAATAAATGGATCTATTGTTTAGGAAAATACTATTTACTTGTTTAAGGGTTGTACTAAATAAATTCCGAAAATAACAATTCAGATACTAAGAAATATTTAGGAAAATGAATGGGTTATTTCCCTTGGCTTAATATAAGGATCCCTTCCAAGGGCGAATAGTTTATTACCTTTGGTTTTTAAAATAAAATATATTAGATATATATAAGGATCTCTTCCATATATATGTCACCCGCAAAGACGGGATTTCTAAGTACTCGTGCTAATGCTAAATAGTAGTTGAACTTACACAGAGCTCATCCGACTTTTTGACTGGTCTTGTTTTTAGTTTTGCTGGGTTTGTAGCAACTTTCCTCGCCCCCGTTGGAGAACCGGTGTAGCCACCAACGACCGGACCATGCAAAAGAGACAAATGGATGGATGGATGTATATATTTATGAATACATATTAACTATGCAATATGCATAATATTGCATTGTTAATATTGAGTCAAATATATAAATATGTATATAAATACATCATGTAAACCT
>NC_068982.1:39269807-39270755 GCF_001194135.2 Octopus bimaculoides | reverse complement strand
ATATATATATATATTTAAGAATTTATATATATATATATATATATGCTTACCCGTACATGCACATTTATTTGTCATCATAATACACTATGAGAAACGGTGCGCGTGCGTAAGAGCGAGTCTGCGAGTGGGAATATTTACAAGCATAGAGAGTAAATGTGTGATTGCTTTGACAGTAGTATCCAATCACATTTGACAGCTCAACTACAATTGTTTATCTCTATACTATTTTGACGCAGGTTTTTGACGCTACTGAAGCTGAAAAACTCGTTTGTATGTTGCTATCGATGTAGATGCGCGTCGCGATGGATAATTTGTTTGTTATATATTATTGGGTGATAGAGGTGTAGGAAACGATGAAATTGAAGGTACTTTCACTTTCTATTTGCAGTTATTTGTTTTTATTCCTGGAACAAGGTAGAAATATTTCAATAAAATTTGGTGTGTCAACTGTTGTGATTAAAGTGTTGTGGGTTTGGTGGCGGCAGTATTTGTGGCGGTGGTGATGGCGATTGTAGTGGTGGTTGATGGTCGTGGCAGTAATGGTATCGGTGGCGATTGTGTTGATGGTTGATGGTCCTAGTGGAGGTTGATGGTCGAGGTGGATAGTTGTGGTGGAGGTTGATGGTCGAGGTGGATAGTTGTGGTGGAGGTTGATGGTCGAGGTGGATAGTTGTGGTGGAGGTTGATGGTCGAGGTGGATGGCTGTGGTGGTAGTTGATGGTTGTGGTGGTAGTTGATGGTTGTGGTAGATGTATGTGGTGGACGGTTGTGGTGGCGGTAGATGGTTGAGGTGGATGGTTGATGGTTGAAATGAATGTTTGTAGTGGATAGTTGCGGTGGGTGTTGATGGTTGTAGTGGATGGTTGTGGTGGCAGTTGATGGTTGAGGTGGATGGTTGATGGTTGAAATGAATGTTTGTAGTGGATAGTTGCGGTGGGTGTTGATGGT
>NC_068982.1:39267381-39268200 GCF_001194135.2 Octopus bimaculoides | reverse complement strand
CCGTTGATCGAATCAACTGGAACCCTCGACGTCGTAAGCGACGGAGTGCCAACAACAACGTATATATATGTGTATGTTTGTATGTATGTATGTATATATATATATATATGTGTGTGTGTGTGTGTGTGTGTGTGTGTGTGTGTGTGTGTGTGTGTGTGTGTGTGTGTATGTCTATATATATATATGTATATATGTATATATGTATTTGTATTGGCTCTGTGGAAAGAAACTTCCCTCTCATCCACATGGTTCCAGGTTCAGTCCCACATCATAGCACCTTGGGTAAGTGCCTTCTACTGTATCCACGAGTCGTCTAAAGCCTTGTGAGTGGATTTGGTAGACGGAAACTGAAGGAAGCCCGTTGTGTTTGTCCATAAATGTGTGTGCGCGCGTGTGTATCTGTGTCCTTTTTTTCAGTGTTTGTCCCCCGCCCACCACTTCTTGATAACCGGCACAGGTGCATTTACATCCCCGTGACATAGCGGATTGGCAAAATTAACCGATAGAGTAAATTCAAGGCTTATTAAAAAGAACTAAATACTGGGGTCAATACACTCGACTAAAAATTCTTCAAGGTGGTGCCCAAGCATGGCCGCAGTCTCATTATTGAACCAAGTAAAAGATAATCTTGTACATATATATACATACACACATATATATATATATATATATGTGTGTGTGTGTGTGTGTGTATGTATATATATATATATATATATATGAAATTTGTGGGGAGAGGGATAGTCAATTAATTAGATAGACGCCAGTACTTGACTGCTACTTAGTTCGTCAACCCCAAAAGTATGAAAGGCAAAGTCAACT
>NC_068982.1:39265280-39267359 GCF_001194135.2 Octopus bimaculoides | reverse complement strand
TGAATTTGAACTCAAAATGCAAAGACGGACGACGAAGTGTCACTAAGAGTTTTGTGCGGTGTGCTAACGATTCAGCCAGCTCGCCGAATCGTTAGGTCACTATTCTTCATATTTCTTTCATGCTTCATTCATTAGACTGCGGTCATGCTGGAGCACCGTCTCGAAGAGATTATAGTCGAATAAATCGACCTCAGTACTTATTTTTTTAAGCCTGGTACTTTTTTTATCGTTCTTTTTGCCGAACCGCTAGGTTACGGGGATATAAGCAAACTAACACTGGTTGTCAAGCGGTGGAGAGGGACACAAATAGACAAAACACACACACACACACATACACACACGCACACACACACACACACACACACACACACACAAATATATATATATACATACAAACGACGACGGGCTTCTTTCAGTTTCCGTCTACTAAATCCACTTACACTTTAGTCCGCTCGATTTTATAGTAGAAGATACTTGAGCGAGGTGCCACGCAGTGGGACTGAAACCGGAACCATGTGGTTGGGAGGCAAACTTCTTACCACACAGCTGTTTTATTCCTCAAAGCAGTTTGATTCGTCCCCAAGTCTCGTAGGCTCGTCACAGTAGCCTAGCTCATCGAGCTCAGACGACTTAATGGACAGCTGTAAGAAGTCTAGGGAGGATATTAAATGTTGGGCTGGTATTGGTCAAGGCGGCTCATAGTGTGTTGTTGGAATTAGTGACATCAAATCCATCTGAATTTCTTGGACCACGTGGCTAGATACGAAGCTGGTGGTGCCTCTCTGTCTAGATGGTATTCAGAGCTTGAGCGAGAACGGCAGCCGGCGACGGTGTGTGTTCGTGTGCATGCGTGCGTGTGTGTGTGTGCCTGCTGTTTGAATGCGTAGATGTACGTGTCTCTTTAGGTATGTTTGTAGAGTGGGAGCGCATGTGTGCGTAAGCAGGAGTGTGAGTGAAGTTCTGGTGTCATCAGCTTCATAGTGTATGTCTACGTGTTCGCTAAGGTGTGTGTGCTCATGAGTGCTGATGCGTATCAGCTATGTGTACATGCCTGTGTGCACGTAAATGAGCTGTGAATAATCTGTGTGTATCAAGTGCGTGGGTGTGATGTAGGTGTTCGCACGAATAGGTATGCGTTAGAACCTGTCGTACGCGCGAGTATGAGAGTGCGTGGTTGAGATGAATGTATGGTTACGTGTGCGTATGAGTACCTGATGGAGGTGAGTGTGCACATTTCTGTATTTATATATGTATGTACGGATGTGTGCGTGCTTGTCTGGATGGGTGTGCGTGGGTGCGTATGTTTACATCTCGTATATATGTGTACATATGCATGCCGCTGATATTTGTGTGTGTGTGTGTGTGTGAAAGAGTGCGAGAAAGAGTACGGCTGGAGTAAGCGTACATATAGAATTGGAATGTGGATATGTATGTGGACCGTTATACTAGTGGGCTGTGCTGGTACAACGCGGTAGCAGCAGTGTCATCGGGTTGGCGGTAACCGAATTTGTCGTTGAATTGAGATTGGTAGTGTGAGATAGAGAAAGAGAGGGAAACCATACATACATAGATAGATATACATGAATGTGGGTGCGTGTATGAAGACGATCGTAGGAGGTTATAGAATATGTAAAATGCTGGAAAGATGTCAGTCTGTAGTCCATACAAGTAACAGTAGTTAGGCACCTTGTCCTTGGTTGTTGAGTGGTTAGTGTTAAGGTAGCATATCTGGGTTGTCGACTGCCAGTGGCTTGAAGTTCACGAGGAGGGAATAGCCTTATGGCAGCAATAAAATGTCCCGTATTCTCTGTTGGCAGATACTGCTGGGTGGTGGAGTAAATGCAGTCTTTCGCGATGGCAAAGCTAGTATTGCTGGCGTCGGATAAGTAAGGTGGGGTCCTGTCGATGATGGTCCATTCGATGCTCGAAGCGTCGTTCCAGAGGTCGCGAGGTCTACAGAGGAAGTGGACAAAGGAGTAGAATTTTCTCAATCCCTTCATCTGAGGACTGCATATGCTATGTGCTGTTATTGACCGTTATACCCGTGTAGTATCTTCTGATGCCTTCATCGGATAAGTT
>NC_068982.1:39260778-39262302 GCF_001194135.2 Octopus bimaculoides | reverse complement strand
ATATATATATATATATATATACATGCATACAGAGAGAGAGAGAGGGAGAAAGAAAGAGAGAGAGATTGGGGAGGAGAGAGAGAAAGATTATTTGTTTGTATTCTACACTAGCCACCCTATTCCACCATTTTATACTGTACATGTTATTCTGAATGTCGCTATGATCTGACACATATACTGAGCGGCAACTTAACAACAGTCGGAGTGTTTTCTTTTGTCTCACGTGGTTTCGGCATCTCATTTGAAAGGATATGTTCGTTTATTAGAAATCGTTGATATTCGTCTGAAACTTGAATTTATTTTACAGAATATGTGTACACAACAACATGGCGAAGATACGGTAACATCAACATCTGAGCCAAACTGTAAAAGCAATATGAAAATGACAAACTGAATGATATACACTGCTCACATTTTTGTTAATGAAATTTGTATGCTGTTCTCAATCATATTAACAAAATTGCAATCATAACTTCAAACCTTTAATGTTACACAAATGTTGCCTATTGCTGTGAATGTTTTCTTATAAAATGATAATTTAGCTTTCAGCAAAATTTGTTCGTGAATATTTTCATTCATGTAGCCAACACGAAGGACTTTATTCTCGATTTTGATTAAATATCATTTATCAAAATATTTGAATTCGTAACTCAAAGGAAGATGTACTTTAAAATTTTGTTTTCTTCTATATCGTCTACGGTCAATTTTTTATGTTTCTTTATTATTATTCTGCACAGATGTTGCTGTTAACTTTAAGCCACCATGTTGTCTTGTTGACATACTCTTTCAAAGAATTTCAGGTTTCAGGCAAATACAATGGATTTTGAATAAAAGGATTCACGATCAAGTCTAGTAAATTATTTAACAAGGTCTGATAGTTATAATACATATATGTACACACACACGTGTGTGTGTATATATATATACACACACACGTGTGTGTGTGTGTATATATATATATATATATATACGAGGAGTATACACACACACACACACACACACACACACACACACACACATATATATATATATATAATAGTGTATAAACCATTTACGCATTGACACACGAAAGAGGTGACCTTTCAAATTGCTCTTATTCGTGGTTTGGGCTTTAACTACTCTTTCTAGCGTGTAAGGTGTCATGTCAAATGTCACCTCTTTAGTGTATAAATACGTCAATTGTTTATACGCTATTATATATGAAAATATGCTGTCTATCGACTTTATTACGCATGCAAGCCACCGGTATGAACATTTTTCTAAATTTTGCACCCTTATTATTTTCACAGTATATATATATGCATTTCAAAATGTAACCACATGCGAATCGTTGGCGATTTTCTTCCTCCGTTCTATTGAACTTTCCTCTATTTCTGAAGAAGAGCCCTGCTCGAGATGTTAAACCATCTTTCTTTCCTTTCCTGAGCGTCTGATAATATGTTACATGTACCACGTCCTCGCGTTATTGTTTTTTTTTCGTGTTTGTTGTTCTTCTTCTTCTTCTTCTTCTTCTTCTTCTTCTTC
>NC_068982.1:39259563-39260663 GCF_001194135.2 Octopus bimaculoides | reverse complement strand
ATATACGAATGTCATCTACTGCATCTCCTGCTTTCTCTGCCCTTCTCTATACATCGGGCAAACGGGACGCCGCTTGGCTGACCGGTTCACGGAACACCTCCGAGACATGCGACTCGTCAATGATACCCCGGTATCGCGCCCTTTCCGCTCTACCAGTCACTCTTTGCAACACCTGTCTGTGTTCGGATTGTCCTTCCACAGGTGCCATCCGAACTCCAGTTTTCCCCGTGAACAGGGATTAATCTTCTCTCTTCGCGCCACATGGGCTCAACTCTACTCCCCTCTTCATCTAGCCTTTCTCCCCTCTGCTCTCACACCTACTTCTTCTCTTCATTTCCACCCACCTCTCCTCCCTTGCTCCGACTCCCACTTCTCTTCACTCCTACTCTCCTTCTCTCTTATCTTCACTCCTATCCACCTTCTCCTTTCCTCCTCTCCTTTCATCGTCACCCCTCCCTCGTAACTCCACCCCTACACAATCCAACTCCACCTTCCATATCCTTCCCATCCCTTACACCCATTCCCACATACCCCACCTCTACCCCCACCCTCAGGCTAACCCACACCCCACCCTTGATTTCTCCGCTTTCATCTCCCCTACATCCCAACACCATCACACCACACACCACACCACATCCCAACACCACCACATCATACACCACCACACCACACAACACCACATCACATCACACCACTACGCACACACTAGCACTGACCACTTCCCAGTCACATACCAACATCCACACACCTACACATGCACACACGCACACGTGAAGGTCATCAGCCTTCCTCCACACGCACATAATGCTTTCTTATACATATGCACGCGCAGCTTCATTTTGGGATCACCACTAGTTTATTATCTCCTCTTCTTTCTAGCTCTCCTGTGTGATCCCCTTCTGTCCGGTATTCGCCATGATAGATTACTAGCCAGTACACATTCTTTATTTTCTCAACTTGTTTCTTTCTGTGTTCCTTTCTTTAGAAGAGCGTAGGCTCGAAACGTTAAAGACCTTTTCATTTCCTGAGCGTTAAACTATGTTTGTTTGTTGGCTACACCACGTGTCTTCGTCCTTTGTTTTTTTTTGTGAACTCTCCCT
>NC_068982.1:39249502-39254618 GCF_001194135.2 Octopus bimaculoides | reverse complement strand
GAGAGAGAGAGAGAGAGAGAGAGGGGGGAGGGAGATAGATAGATAGATAGATAGATAGATACATACATACATACATACATACATACATACATACATACATACATACATACATACATACATACATAGGAGAGAGAGAGAGATTACGACTTTTGCTATTAAACCTAGTGAGGTGTCTTGCTATGAGATCGCGTGTTGAGACAAAAGCAATTACTACATCATTGAAGAGCTATGATGCACTTTTAAAACACGCCTACACCAGTTTTCATTTTTGTTTTATTTTCGTTGTAAATGGTCACTGACATTATTTCCAACTGCTTCAACATTTTTTGACACACTTTATTTGTATTAAATTGAAAATTAAAATGAATGACTTTTTAAATGTGTATATACATCCAGGCATGCATGCATGCGTGCATACATACATACATACATACATACATACACTCGTCTCTGTGTGTGTATGTATGTGTGTATGTGTATGTGTGTGTGTGTGTGTTTATGTGTGTGTGCATCTACGTTTAAATGTTTGTGTGTATAAGTGTATATATAATTATTATATCGTGAAAGCGTAATGATAAACATTTAAAACACATATATACCGCTATTACTTTATTTCATTGTTATATTCTATTTCATCCTATATTCTATTCTATTCGGGCCCTTTTGAAGTCATACCATAACGTAGTTACGCCACATTAACTGTTCCTGCGCAACATTCCTCAGTCACCCACCTTTCAACGCTCAATTTAGTTCACGGCTCACATATTACAGGATATCTTTATTGTTCATTTAATCTTGTTAGCAGACGTTAACCATAACTTTGTAGTTGCTGTTATCAGAAAATGAAAAAAAATCTCTGAAAATCGATAAGAATTTCTACCTAGTAAATAAAGGGGTGGAAGTATACGAAGCCATAAAATATTTCTAAGCCTTTACAAAGTAAATGACAGCGTACGAATATATAATAGTGATGGGCAGCCTTCTGGGAGTCGTAAATCTCTGCACTTTGAATGGAAAAGGTACTTCTCCGAATTTCTCAACAAAGAAACAAGAAACCTTTTGCCAGTTGACATTTCGGGCCACTAAAGTATAGAAAGAATGTAATGTGGTGTATATATATATATATATATATATATATATATATATATATATACACGTACACATATATAGGTGTGTGTATGCTCAGTAAAAAGAGAATCAAGTTTCATTTCCTTAACAGAAATATTTTTCGAGTAAAACGTCATAGCAAAGTTCTCAGTAAAAATGAAATGGATTTATGTGGAGAGAAACAATGCAATGCCATAACATGGAAGCTAAAGCCAAAAAAAAAAAAAGGATTCTGGAAAATTAGATAATGTCAAATCATTAGTAATTATATAACCGTTCCGAACATACATATTTGGGTTTCTGATATTCACGTTAGTAAAATTATTGGTATGTTGCAAAGTGGAAACTGTAATGAAAAATTAACTGCTTACACACAAACCGGAGAGAAAATATGGAGATAATTTTTTCGGACCGATTCATTGTAACTAAACATTAAAATACATGTTTACAGAAATAAGTATCATAGAAATAATATCAATAAGTTACTTACAAATTTGACCCAAAACCCTGCATTGTAATATATTTTAGCAACTTCGCGAGAACAAGGGACGTAATAACCCTCCCTACATCTCTTTTCGCAATGTATGTGTTTTCTGAGTTCAGTCGGATGTCTTGGAACTAATTGCCCGTATCTTTAATATTGGTTTCAAATTTTAGAACAAGGCCAGTAATTTGAGGGAAGCGAGTAGTGGATTACATCGACCCCAGTGCTAAACAGGTACTTATTGTGTCGACTCCGAAAAGATAAAAGGCAAAATCAAAGTTGGTGGAATTTGAACTGAGAACGTAAAGCTGGACAAAATGCCCCTAAGCATTTTCCTCAGCGAGCTAACGATTTTGTCGGCTCGCCGCCTTCCTAGTTGTTTTAGTATTAAATTAGATCTTAAGGCGGCGAGCTGGCGGAATCGTTACCTCGTGGGACGAAATGCTTAGAGCTATTTCTTTCGAGTTGACATATTGAGTTCAAATTGCGCCGAGGATGACTTTGCATTTCAATCTTTCGAGATAAATAAAATAAGTGCCTGTTGGGCACTGGGATCGATGTAATAGACTTCACCCTCTCCCCGAAATTGCAGGCCTTGTGCCAAAATTTAAAACCAGTATTAAATCAGATCTTCCACAAAATATTTTGTGATTAAAATTCTAAATTTTAACGATTAATCGTTGTTTAAAAAAAATACCGAGTCTTTCTATTACTTGTTTTAATCATAGTTACAGCGGTCATGCGGGTAATACAATGAAATCAATTAAATTGTTTCCAGTACTTATCTTCCGTCTGGTACTTATTCTCTTATTCTACCGGTTTCATTCTACCGAACCGATAAATTACGGGGACATAAACAACCAACACTAGATGTCAGGCTGTGTAAGGCAAACACAAGGACACATACTCATACACTCATACATAAGTACACACTCACACATATATGTGTGCACGCACACACAAACACATATATAATTATATCTTTTTATATAGTATATCTATCATACATACGAACGTACGTATGTATGCATGCATGCGTGTGGGTGTGTGTATGTATGTATGCATGTATGTAATAATATAAATAATATAAAAATATATGCATATATCCATACATATATGTCCATACTTACATCTATATGTATACATACATGCATATATGGGTACAGGACATCACAAAAAAAAAACAAAAAAAACGTTAAACGAAGACAGAAAACGAACTTTTTTTCGAACAACGAAAAAAAACAAACAAACAGAGAAACGAGACATGCAACATAAAGAATATTTTCCTTCATCAGTTGTCCCTATTCCATCAACTCCGCGTTTCGAAGGCAGTATGTATGTATGTATGTATGTATTTATGTATGTATGTATTTATGTATGTATACGCACGCAGTGAGCTTCTGCGAAGTTTACGTCCACGAAATTCATTAGCAGAGAATCTTTAGATAGATATACATTTTGAAAAAAATGTAGTAAAATACGGACTTGTAATATTTTAAACATGCACCTGACTGATATGGTAATCTTAATAGCATCCATATTAATCTCTATCTATCTTCCAAAATACCCTCTCCTTTTCTCTCCTTTATTTTAACTATAGCACAATCTTTATTTAGCTTTAATATATCAACTAACTTAAATCAAAAATTTTACTCACTTTCCCAGGTAGATGTACTATCTGGCAGTTATCTTTCAGAAAAGTTTCAAGCGTAATATAGCTTCCACAAATGTATCAGCCACTATAGTTTAATATTACTAATTCAATTTCATTTTACTTTAATTTACTTATAGCTCCCACACCAAATCAGTTCATACAAATTCTTCCCTTTCTCTTCCTTTCATATATCTACCTTCTTCGGTCATCCAATTAAACATTTTATTAAATATTGATGCTTTTTATAGTCAGTCTCCCGTGGCATCCAGTTTGATGTCTTATCTAATATTGACTTTTCTAATCACATTCTTTCCCTTAAAGTAATTTAAATCTCATTATAAAACACAATTGTTTGTAGAATTTACCTTTGCACAGTTAGCAATACATATACCTAAGAAATAGCAGCTAAGCAAAACCTGTTATAAGCACATGATCTCTTTCCCTCTCCCTGCCTGTCTATCTGCCTCTCTCTCTCCCTCTCTCTCTCTCTCACACACACATACATACACTCTCTCTCTCAATCTCTTCTATATATATATATATACAGGATGCGGCAAAATAATCTGACATATTTATAGGTTTAATGACAGCAAAATAAAATAAAGAACGAAAAATGTGTTCTTATTTTCGAAATGTACATATAATGCCATTTTGCCTCATTTGGTTTTAAAAATTAAATCAGTCACGTGTGTGCCTGCCGTCATTGTTTACACACTGTCGAAGGTGTTCACGAAAGTTGTCCATAACTCGACGGGTCATTTCATGTGGAATGGCAGCAATTTCTTGATGAATGGCAGCTTTTAATTGTTCAAGAGATCGAGGGCGATGAGTGTATACCTTTGATTTCAGGTATTCCCACAGAAAAAAATCGCACGGATTCAAATCAGGTGACCAGGCGGGCCAGCCAAATGACCGGAGTACGTCGAGAAGTGTGGGCTGTTGCCCCATCCTGTTGAAACCAAACATTGTCCCTGTCGTCAAGTTCATTCAGTTTGGGTTTCAGAAAAATCTCTAGCATCAGACAATATTGATCAGAGTTCACAATCACTATAAAATTGTCTTCTTCGGAGAAGTACAGACTCCAAATGCCGAATTCTGCTACTGCACACCATACAGTCACCCGAGGACAATGCACGAAGGTTGTTCTCAGCCCAGTATCGGAAGTTTTGCTTATTCACGCGGCCACACATGTGAGAATGGGCCTCGTCACTGAAAACACAAGAAAGTGCTGGTGGGGTGGGGACATGTTGAATTTCCAAACACAATGCTCTGCGAGTTTTAAAGCTTCTTTCATTGAGTTCTTGTGTCAAAACCATTTTGTATGGATGCATCTGCATTTCCTGGTGAAGAATTCTTCGCGAACTTCTATCGAAAGGCCAAAAAGCAGCGGCGTGTTTCCGTGCAGAACGTTGTGGGGAATGTAAGCTCTTACCGCTTCTTCATTTTCCAGAGTTCTGGCGGTCCAAGGTCGGCCAGTTGATTTTCGTCTCAATGCTGATCCACTAGGTCTGAAGCTGGTAATCCATAACAAAATCGTGTTTCGAATAGGTACGGGATCATGTCTGCCAAGCCTAAAATGCACACAGAACACTCTTCGTGTTGCAGTTACGGATTCGTTGTTCTTGATAAGCACTTTCATAATGAAAGCGTAATGCTTGCCCGTCCAAATCCTGTTGGCAACTGAAAACGAAATGAAACAAATTATCACAAATTAAAACAAAATGGCAATCTATGTTCATATCGAAAATAAAAGCACATCTATCGTTCTTTACTCTATTTTACTTTAATTAAACCTACAAATGTTTCAGATCATTTTGCCCCATCCTGTATATATATATATATATATATATATATATATATGTATATATATA
>NC_068982.1:39244536-39249045 GCF_001194135.2 Octopus bimaculoides | reverse complement strand
TCGTGTCTGATGAAGGGTAGCTACCTCCCGTAGAAGACACCATTAAAAGATACGAAGTGGTGGTAGGAGCAAAAGTTAACCAGGAAAAATCAGTCGGCTGGCAACTCGGCACCTGGAGGGGCAAGGTGATGCCTCCTAACAACGTTGTGGGACGTTGGACGGAGGTCCCGGTAAAACTGCTCGGGATCTGGTTTGGACCGGACCTCCAGATGGAGAAAAACTGGAGCGAGGTCACAAGCAAGGTGACGGCCATAACCCAGACCTGGACTGGGAGGACGCTATCCTTGCTAGGGAGGGCCGACGTTGCACAGGTGTTTATAGCATCTGTGATAACCTACCGCCTAACCGTTGTGCTTTGCCCCGGTATGTGGCTGACCAAGCTGGAACGGATCCTTTTCCGCTTTTTGTGGAATGGGAAACCACCACTTGTGAGGTGCTGTATCTGCTGTCAGAAACCGTTAAGGGTTGAATTAGGGATGCCTTGGCTGATGATGCGCAAGTATGCGCTGAGGCTGAGACATCTCTGACTCTACTTGGATGTCAAGTTCTTCCTGTCACAATTGACGTCTCTGCGGAACGTAGGCACATGGATCACGCGGAGACCGAAAATGAGCGAATGGCTGAGGGAGTGTAGATATGCACTCGCTTTGTTCTCCTGAGCGAGCAATACCGACAGCGGGGCTACCACAGCGGATTTTTATAGCAGGTTGGGAGAGCACATGTCTACGACGTCCTGGGGGAGTCTCTAGGCTTCGATGGGAACCAGCTTGACAACCTGTTCGGAAGAACATTCGGGCCGAGGTATCTGAATAACTTCCAGAAATCCCTGGCCTGGTTGTGCTACCGATCGGCCTTGCCAGTTCGAGAGAGGTTGTCATGGTATGGTGTTGGTACCCCACCCTCATGCCCGAGGTGAGGGCATGTCAGTGAAACTTTCACGCACGCCTTAGTACATTGTGAGGAACTGAGGGGATTAATAACCTATGTTGAACAACTGATGTCGGAAACGGAAAGAGTACGGTTATTGATTGAGTCTATCATCAAGATTGTACCGCCCCCTCCTTTAACAAGGAAAAGGAGGCGTAATTTTTCTGCGTATTAGTCGTATTGAAAGAGATAGGGATCTATTTCAAAACGGGGGCACCAGTATTTTCTTAACGAAACACTAACGAAACACTTTGAAACTTGGGACACTGGTAGAATGTGTCATATAAAACATCTTTTACTCTTAGTCTTCTTAACAAAAAAACGTACATCGCAAGTTATTCCATGTTAAAGTTGTCGTATTTCTGTAATTCCAACCAACCACTGACGTCTATTCAGCTGAATAGAGTTACTGCTGGGCGGTCATAAAAATTTTATTCCCTGTGACATATTTCATCCGGTTTAATCGTAATTTATACGCATATATTGTTTATATAATAAATTACGCTGTGCGTATCTATGTGTGTAACAATTTTAGAGTTCGGATTCTAGAGTTAGGCTTAGTTTTAGGGTTAGGGTTAGGGTTAGGGTTAACAGTCTAGTTAGGGTTAGGGTTAGGGTTAGGGGATTAATACGATATACACCGTTACAGCGCTAACTGTTTTCAACTGAATAGACGTCAGTGATTAGTAGAAATTATCGAAATAAGACAATTTTTTGCATGAAATAAATTCGAATACAAAATTTTTTTTCTGTTCTATAACACAAAATAGATAAGTATACGAAGTTTGAAAGTCTTTCGGTACCAAAAACACTACATAAAACATAAATGAAAACTGGTGCCCCCGTTTTGAAATAGATCCAGAGATAGTATGGGTGACACGTGGAAGAGGAATTGAGACAGGCAACGTCATCTTCGGACACAGGTTGGTTAGTTTTTTTAACTACCACCTGTCCAAGAAGATCAGTCTGGAGAAGAGGTACCTGACTCAAAGAACGTTCGAGAAAAGATGGACAAATGTTGTAAGGAAGTTGAGATTGAATGGAGCCGAGCTCGTGTAGCCGGTCGGAACGGAAAAGAAGCAACAAAAAAAAACGGAAGAAAAAAAACAAAAATTAATACTTATAAAGAAGAAAAAAGGGGAAAACAAAAACAGCAGGCTGAACACAAACCCGGAAAAAACTATATATTATCATTTAATTTATAATTTATTTTAATTTGATTAATCCTTTCGATTTCATTATACTCGATTTTTACCCTGACTAACTAATGTATAACCCCAGTCCCTAAATGTTTTTGTCTTGTCCTTGTGCTGTCCCCTCTATGTTAGCCATGTATTGGCAATAAAGAAATTAGTTAGTGAAGGGAGCTTGGCGAGATGACCAGGAACAGAGACGACTAATGTTTATCACTAGCTCACTTTAGAATGACAAGTGTCATTCTAAGTGTCATTTTGTCTTTCTCGACGGCTGCTGAAATGAAAGGCAGAACGACGACATAAACAGTAAACAACGTAACTAGAAAACGGTAAGAGTGACCTCCCTTCTGTTTTGACCGCCTTTCGAGGATTCGCTATGAACCAAGGAACTCCACCTATCTTTAAGAACTGAGATGTATATTCAGCTATTTGTTACAGCTCTGCGCTTGAACTCTGATATTTTGTGACGACTTGTGTTTCGGAATCAATTAATTATAACAGCTTTGAGCTGCCTTCGATCTGTGTGTTTTATGCCATTCATCTTTGGTAAATACATAGTTGAATCTAAAATCGGGTTCGTTGTTATTTCCATGCTTATTACTTTCTTATAGCTTTGTCTGACCAGTAAAAAAATATGTATCTGTATATATATCTATTGAATAAAATTAAGTATATTACTTTAGATTCCTCTCAACCTAGACATTTTCCTGTATGCTACTTCTGTTTTTAATAGTTTTATCTTCTAAGGCTGGCAGAAAGGTTAGCGAGCCGGGCGAAGTGATTAGCGGTATTTCATCTGCCGTTACGTTCTGAGTTCAAATTCCACCGAGGTCGAATTTGCTTTTTATCTTTTCGGGGTCGATAAATAAAGTAAAGTTACGTACTGGGGTCGATGTAATCGACTTAATCTCTTTGTCCTTGTTTGTCCCCTCTATGTTTAGCCCCTTGTGGGCAATAAAGAAATAAGAAACGTTAGCATGCCGGGTGAATTGCTTAGCGGTATTTCGTCTGTCTTTACGTTCTGAGTTCAAATTCCGCCGAGGTCGACTTTGCCTTTTATCTTTTCAGGGTCGATAAATTAAGTACCAGTTGCGTACTAGGGTCGATCTAATCAACCTGCCCCCAAAATTTCGGGCCTTGTACCTGGTGTAGAAAAGAATATTTTTATCTTTTACCTGTTTCAGACTTTAGACTGCGGTCATGCTTAAGCACTGCCTTGAAGGGTTTAGTCGAATAAATCGACCCACTAATTATTTTTAAATGCGGTACGTATTTTATAGTTTTCTTGAGTCGAAACGCTAAGTTACGATGTCAATAAACCAACACCGCTGGGAGTACAAACAGAAAGACTCACACACATACGTATGAATACCTATACAGTGAGGTTTCACACATTTTCTACCGAAGGAAACTTTTCACAGAACGCTTACCCAAGACTTTACCTTTCATCCGTTCGGGGTTGATAAAATAAGCACCTGTTGAGCATCGGGGTTAATATGATCGTATGTCTCCCTCCCCCAAAGCTTCAGGTCTTGATCCTGCCATAGGAAGGATTATTGGTTTTCTGTTTGTAAGGTGGTTAGCAATTTTGTTTCTAATAACAATTTTCGTGTGTCAACAAAAACAATAATTAATTTAACTGCTATCTATATATATAAATTTTGTCCGGTTTTTAATTTTATCACCATTTTTTTAATACTCATCCATCGTATTCCGCAAAAGCATTCTCTTCTATTCATCTCAGCGATTTTGATTGGATTAAGGAGGATGCTTGAATATCTGTGCGTATGTGTGCGTGAACATGCGAGAGAGAGAGAGAGAGAGCATATATATATATATATATATATATATATATATATATATATACACACACACACACAATTTAAAATTTAGGGTTCAGCAAGTATTGCTTCACCACACACCGAAAATTAGAAATAGCAACAAAAACTACTATTTCTAAAACTACTACTAAAATACGACTCCCCAAAACAGTAATACTCGCAGTCTGTATACATACATACATACATACATACATACATACATACATACATACATACATACAGCGAACTGGTAGAATTGTTAACACGTCGGGAAAAATGCTTAGTGGCATTTCAGACGTGTTTACGCTTTACTCTCAAATTCCGCCTAGTCTGACTTTGCCCTTCATCCTTTCAGAATAGATAAAATAAGTACCAATCGAACACTGGGTCGATATGATCGATTATTTCCCTCCCCGAAAGTTTCACGCCATATACCTGTAGTAGAAAGCATATGCGTGTGTGAATATCTATCTATCTATCTATCTATCTATCTATCTATCTATCTATCTATCTATCTATCTATCCATCTATCTATCTCTCTCTCTCTCTCTCTCTCTCTCTCTCTC
>NC_068982.1:39243261-39244353 GCF_001194135.2 Octopus bimaculoides | reverse complement strand
ATATACATATATATATATATATATATATATATATATATATATTATATACATACATATATATCAAAATGTACTGTAATATATATCCATTACGGCTGATCTTAACATTCGGTTTCGTACTAGGGGTTCAACAGAGTGTTTTGTATCAGCTTGCTTATGTAATCCTGTTCTCTTCAGAGGTGGCAGTTATGGATGAAATATGGAATATGGCGACTGCTCTCTATTGTTAGAGGTGAAAAGAAACATCCGGTCTGTGGTTGCAATGAAAAAGATGACGAAACGAGCCGAGCAAGGTTTGAGGTATGTCCGAGTTATGTCCCTTCACACCAAAACATCATTTCTGGGAGTATTGCATGGTGACAAGGGTTTTCTGGAAAAGCGTGTATAGGAAATGTTTGAATGGTTTAGGGTTGGTGTTCTTGTAGAATTGTAATGCGTGCAGTGGCACAATATGTGTAGCGTTCTTAAGGTGGTGTTGGGCAAGTGCTCAACAGCCGCATATGCATCTATGTGTTCGATTGCATATTTTTTGTTTATGTTTTTGTTAAATTCTTTGAAGCACTTAAGCAGGTATGAGGTGTGTGTAGGAGTACTATATATGTGGTGCTTATATTAGGGAGTGGAAACGGGTCTATTGAGTTGATATCCGTCGTGTTAGGGCGTGTGTATGTGTGAGTGTGTTTTTGTATGTTCTGCTCAAACTTTTCTTATATATAGGGTATTCAGCCACAATTTAACAGTTTGCGTAAAAGGAAAAAAAAACCCTACAATAACCCATCCATTAATAAAAGTATATGAAATAAAACATAACTTGGATTTAACAGTTTACTCAAAGTAGCCGCCAAAAAGTGGCGGTACATCGATGTCCATCACTCCTGAAAATAGATCTGGGGTGAGTTGTCTCACCTGTCCATGACTTTTAGGTATTTTAACACCCGGCGCTTTGAGAGAGAGTAATCTCCACCATTTCAAATCGCAGCCTGTCGGCAAATAAATACAGTGTGTACGTTAAGTATGTGTAGTCGATAATGTTAATTACACTAGCGCTGCTTCTATTTCACATTTGAAGATATATATATATATATAATATGCATA
>NC_068982.1:39240599-39243251 GCF_001194135.2 Octopus bimaculoides | reverse complement strand
ATATATATATATATATATATATATATATATATATATATATAATATGCATACATACACATACCTAATATTTATAATGATATGGTCGTGGTACGGCTGCAGTGCTTACGTTCATACAGGTGGTTTGTGATAGTGATCGTGGTGGTTGTCGTGGTGATGATGTTATGTGGAAATGTGCTTGTGGTGTTGGTGTTGTTGCTGGTGATGGTGGTTGTTGCTGTGATGATAACAGAAGTTTTTTTAGCTAATACTACGACAAACCAGGGAATCATACTAAAAAGAATTGTGAGATAAATGAAGACGAGGATGGTAGCGAGAGTGGTATTAGCTGCTGGTATCATCATTTGAAACCATGTCGTCACTCAGTAAATAGATGAATGACCAAAATCATTTCAGTTGTTACCATATCTTCTTTTAAAGGCCCCTTAAAAGAATGTTAGCTTTATTTTAGAATTTTAGGCTGCTGTTTCTAGTCGGTTGAAAGCTGCATATAGCCTCTCTTGTTAGTTCAGCTGTTATATAGTGTTGGCAGTAATAATAATGCAGTTTCTCGATCACTTGCAGCTGTTGAACATTATACACATGTACACGCATACACATATTCACAATACCACGAATGTATTTGCACATTAAGTGTACACATATCCTGATGTTTGAAAACACATGCACATAATGCACGCATATGCGCATGCGTCCAAGTCGTCTTATCATTGATGCAGATGGAATCTTTAAACGTATTCGTTGAAGCAAATGTGAGGTATACGCTAACGTTGTGTTGCCATACGCAGCCCCATTATCACCTTAACGCAATCTAACGCTAATGAAACTGAGAAATAAAAAAACAGTTTCAAGATTTGCGATTGTTGTTTGATTGTTACACATTCTTACAAGCAGTCTACATGCAATTTCAGCCATATAATTTTGAGGGTGTGATTATGATAACCAGCGAACGAACACGTTTTTGCATTGTTGCTCGATCTGCTGTAAACAGCAGCCAAATGGCTGTCGAATTACTCTGAACCATCTTTAAAAGATGGCTTAGTGGTTAGGGTGTTGGACTCATGAAAGTAAGATTTTGGTCTCGATTCCTGAACCGGATGAAGCAAAAGACTTCCTTTCATGTGGCTCCAGTCCACTCAGCTGATAAAACTCAGTAATTATGTGACCGACGTCTTGTCCGGATAGGAGTATACGAGGGTGGGCAGAAAAGGTCATAGGCTGACTATGACGAATGATGCTACAGCTCTGAAATCTTGCATGCATTAATTTCAAATCTTATTAATAAGTACATTGTCTCTTTCCAGCTAAACTGACATCTCACTTTTCAAAGAAGATTTCAAGGAGCGACCCCTCTTGAAAATGGAGCAAATTCAGCATTGTGGTATTATCAAGTACCTGCAGAAAAAGGGTTTTCCCTGCAAGGATATTCATGTTGACATGGTTACTATATTAGGGGATGACGCTCCAGCATTATCAACAGTGCAAAAGTTGGTGACTGAAATTAGAAGGGAGAGTCTTGAAGATGACTGAAGGTCTGGACGTCCTGCAACTACCACAACTGAGGGAAACAATGATTGTGTTCACCACATGGAGATGGATGACAAGTGATTAACTATAAATGAAATAGTCAATGCTGTCAGCATATCTCGCGAGAGAATTAAGAATATTCTGTACAATGAACTTAGCATGACGAAGATTTGTGCTTGGTAGATGCCACGTCTTCTGACACCTGATCCAAAGTGCATCAGGCTGATCATACAACGGGAAAGTCTAAGATCATTTGAGGTAGATGCAGCTGGTTTTCTTGAACGTTTCCTAACCCAGGATGAGTGTTGGGTCTATCACTTTAAGTCAGAGACAAAGACACAGTGCATGCTATGGAGAACTCCCCTCACCTACCCCAATGAAGGCCAAGGTCGTTTCATCTCCAGAGAATCTTGATGGCTTCAGTGTTTTGGGATGCAAAATGCATTGTGTTTATTGACTATCTTCAAAAGACCAGACCATCAATGGAGAGTACTATACCAACTTGCAGAAGCGCTTACGAAAGGCTATCAGGACCAAACTTCAGGAAAACTGACGAAAGGTGTCTTACTTCATCAGGACAATGCTCCAGCACACGTCCTTGGTTTCAATGGCTGCTGTGCGTAACTGTGGCTTTCAACTAGTTGATCACCTCCCTTACTCACCTGATTTAACTCCTTAGTTAAGGGATCTTAAAAACAAATCAGCGTAAATATTGCGATACATTCTTTGTTAATCACACATCCAAAAGTTACAGAGGAATTGAATTCTATAATATCTGACTGAGCAAATTTGCAGAAATGTTTGTCGTGAACTCATTTGAACTATTCTAATATTGATGGTTCCGTAATGGGAGAGAAATTACGTTCTACGAATACTTTTCAAATCCGAGTTATGCAGCTAACCAAATATATTCCCTTTCCGATTTCGACGATTCAACGTTCTAAATGATGTTCAAGCCTTTTCAAACATTTTCTCTGCTTAAATACACTAAACACTACATAAATCGACTGAAAATTGGCAACGAAAAGCTACGAACAAACATTCTTGACGTGTCAGCTTTCATAAATTATAAATTATACACACGCCCACGCACGCCTACACATGTACACACACACACACACACACACA
>NC_068982.1:39235079-39239366 GCF_001194135.2 Octopus bimaculoides | reverse complement strand
TATATATTAAGAAGCTGATGATAATGTCCGTGAATTAAAACAGTGCAAGTCTCTATTTAATGAATATCACTTATTACGAATAATCAAAGAAGAGTGGGGAGAAAGCAACGTTCTAACCTAATTTCTAGGAACAGTAACAACAATCGTCTATCATTTCATTTAGTGGGTAAAGAAGGTTTTTATAATAAATTCTCTCAGGCGCAAATCTACTACAGTTTTCCACAACAGATCAGACGAAGTCGAGTACTGCAGCCGTATGGTTTCATCGATGGCCTTGGTAATAATATATTTAAATAAAAAATGCTCCAGCGTGTGCAAATAATGTTAATGTAATCAGATATACTGTTCAATCAATTAAATCAATATCAAGTTTTATGTTATCCACTTGGCATTTACTTGTATACACAGATGTATGTGTATGAGTAGTGTGCATGTCTGTGTGTGTGTGCGTGCGCGCGCGTGTGTGTGTGTGTGACACACCATGGCATCATCGATGAGCAGCTCTCCATTCACTTTATACTCTAATTTTCACATGTGTCACCCCTATAAACCCGTTTAGAACAGTTAGATTTTGCTATAACGCACATTTTCCACTGAACTCAACCAGAGCATTTTCGTGACTAGGTGAACACTAGTTGGATAGTTGAGCTCTGATTGGTTGTATGCAAATAAGTTCATTACTTGGTTCGGAACTCTCATGGGAAAAAAACTTCGCCTCCCGGCCACACATATCTATGTAGTCACATACACATACATACACATAAACACATAAGTATTTATGCATGAGTGATTGCAGTTTTATTTTAGTGTTTGTTAACCTCTTCGTTGAAAGATCATTTTATATTAGTTGTTGGGAACAGCTGTTTCAAATGTATTTATATTTCTCCTCTGAACAATTTATTATAGGTAAATTGCTGGCAGACGACAGATGGCAACCATTTGACAATAAACATTACTAACTTTTCGCACAGGTAAAACGACCGCTTTTATGACCTAATATGGTTGAGGATATTAATTATATTTGTCTATCGATTCGTACCAATTTCTTGAAATTAGTTTTAGTTCATAGACTATTAAAGCATGATGTCTGTCGTCACGTTTTGTGTGATATATTTTATCTCTTTGTTTTACAAGAACAGAATCCCATATTGAAATATGGCGAGTAACAAGTAAAACGGAAAGGAAAACATCGAAATTTGATTTAGATTACTTATGCTTCATTTTATCTAATATACATCCATACAAAATAAAAGGTTCCTACTGTTTTCTGATAACATATCTTATTTAATTCAATAGCAAATAAACTTTATTCATCGCTTAGAAATTAGATGAATGTGTTTATGAAAATCAGATCAGAGAAAAAAAAAATATTCACACTCTTTATTAAAAGTATAGATTAGGAAGATAGATACTGTAAACTAAAAAGTGTTGATGCTCTCTGCAAACATCGTTATCAGATAACAAATCTTAGCAATATTATATAGTTCTAATTTGTATTTATTTATTGGTGAATATATCAGTATAGAAATTAAATAAAAACATACACTTGTTTTGCATCGCATGAGACTATCACCAGATATATTGGTTTACATCGCTTTCCAAAATATAGAAAGTTTCCACCGATTCTTATGACCTTTCTAGACTGAAATATAAGGATAACTGTGTGAATTTCATTCTGTTTAATATTCAATTAGTTCTGTGTTGTACATCATTTCAAGAGAAAACATTGATACTAGAGAAACAATACAGGTTGAGAAACCTGTTTCTTTTCCTCAATCAGAAGTTTCGATTTCATACTTGCAGAATAAATGCATTTTTTGTATATAAAAAAAAATCTCAATGCGAAGACGCGTAGCCTAGTGGTTAAGGTATTGCACTCACAGTTGCCAGAATCGCGTGGGTGCTATTCCCGGATCAGACGGTATGTGGTGTTCTTAAGCAAAACACTTCAGTTCACGTTGCTCTAGTGATTTGTGAAGAGTGATATGTGAAAGAATTGACCGAATGTTTCCCCAACATGCCGTAAAAGGCGACTAAAAGAGGTTGAGGTAGGATTTGTACTCTGACCGCGTGAAACCCTCACCAGCAACAACTACTCCATGGCTTGGAGGGTTGTCGCCTGAGTGATGCAAAGACGTTATCCGCTAAGAGTAATTGAGAATCACTAACACATGGTGGATGCAGCGACGCGTTGTTACAGTAAATCCCCACCACCCGTTCTACTACTACTACCACTAAAGCCCCAAAGGTGAGAAACCATTTAGTGTAAGAGACTATGAAGAAGCAGAAATTTAACGAAAGGAATGAATTTACTTTAAACTTGAAAGAGTTCAGGTCATGAGAAGGGGGAAAACAATGAAATGGAAGAGTGTACTTTCAGCCTCTTTCGGTCTACGACAGTGAAAGTCTTACATGCCAATGGCTTTTTAAAAGTTCTTGCAATACTAAAAAAATATTTGGAAAAAGGTATGGTGAATACATTACATTTCTCTTCAAAAGAATACATCTTTACTGACGCGAAGTATAGCAAAATATCTTGGCGGTTAGGATTTTACGAATAAATTGCGCGCATAGACTACGCTACGTCGATGAAACGGTCAAAATAAAAAGGACTTTACGCTAATACTAGTGTAATTATAGTACATTGAGTGAGTGTATTCCAACCTCTGGATAAAAAGTATAATGACTACAATACTACAAATTGTGATACTAACACATTTGCTACTCTATAGATATTTCTATAGATATTTCTATAGATATTATGTATAGTGAATATAAAACAATAGAACCATATATTACTGTGTTCTGTTTACTCCGAGTATAAAGCTGGTAAGAAATATTCTTTTCTACTCGAGGCACAAGGCCCGAAACTTTTCGGGGGGAGGTGGGGGCCAGTCAATTAGATCGACCTCAGTACACAATTGGTACTTAATTTATCGACCCCGAAAGGATGAAAGGCAAAGTCTACCTCGGCAGAATTTGAACTTAGAACGTAAAGACAGACGAAATAACGCCAAGCATTTCGCCCGGCGTGCTAACGTTTCTACCAGCTCGTCACCTTGCTGGTAAGAAATATTATCCAAAAAGTAAATATGAACAAATAAAAGGTATTTATTTTATTGATATAATTAGTGGGAAAACTTGTGATGAGTGTAGGAATTTATCGATATCAGCATGTATACAGGCTGATATGAATACAAGTATATGTGATTCTTTATCTAGAGAAGTTCATATATGTATACGTACATACATAAACACATCCATATATATGTTGATATGCGTGTATATATCTCTCTATACAGATACATACATACATACATACATACATACATACATACATACATTCATGCTTACATATACACATACATAGGTAAAAGGATATACATGCACATACACAAACACACATCTATCACACGCTTATATATTGGCTTGTGTGACGATGGTGTCTCTGTGCAATTTGTATTGATACATATATTAGTTTCTGTGTGCTTATGAGAGAGTGTGTGTAATTGAGTGAGCGAGTGAATGCGCATGTGTCAACGTGTGTGTGTAAGTGCGTGTTCGTGTGTGCGTGCGTGTTTAGAAATAATTCAGTATCTACAAATGGTAACAAATTGTGTAGGCTTTTGTAGATAAGAAAAAAATAATATTGTCATAATGTCAATTATTATTATTTTTATTTTTTTTTTTTGTAAATTGTGGGGGAAGAAGCAACAACTTACAATAACTACTACAGCAAAAAGAAAAAAAAACCTTCTTGTCAACGAAAACAACATTCATAATAATAAACGAAGCAGCAAATTGTACTACTACCACCAACTACAATAATAATAATAATAATAATAATAATAATAATAATAATAATAATAATAATAATAATAATAACAACAACAACGACGTGTGTTGCAACTATAATAACTGACAAACAGAAACAGAAAACGAAACAGCCACAACAGCAACTTCTGAATGGACAACAGCAGTAGTGACAATAACAATAGTGGTTGCACCAGCAGCAAAACTAAATGCAGAAACAACAACAACAACAGCAACAACAACAAATTCAACAGCTGCAACAATGAAAATCACAATTGTAATAGTAGTTGGCAATAACTGCAGTGTCAGCAATAAATAATAATAATAATAATAATAATAATAATAATAATAATAATAATAATAATAATAATAATAATAATAATAATAATAATAATAATAATAATAATGATGATGATGATGATGATGATGATGATGATCATGATCATGATCATGATGATAATAATAATAATAATA
>NC_068982.1:39232887-39233505 GCF_001194135.2 Octopus bimaculoides | reverse complement strand
ATAATAAAAAAATATTCAGACAAATACATAACAAAAACACCAGGACTTACAAATATATATAACATACAGAAAATTGCACTACTGGGTACTGCACACATTCTACGCAAAACACTTTCAATACAGTAAACATAAGAGCACCACAGCAAACCACAGCACATACCCAAGGCGCACAGAGCTGCGCTCGGTAGTGAAGTGAAAGTACGTTATAAAAATAAAACTACTGAATAATAATAATAATAATTTTAACTGCAACGACAGCTGTGTATTATTGTCATCACAGTTGCAATATCAACGACAACTATAACATCAACAACAACAACTATGACAACAGCAGTAGAGGCGGCAGCACCAGCTACAGAAAGATAACAGCAGTTGCAACAACAGCAAAAAAACTATATCAAAAGTTGTAACCACAACTGCAGCAATTATGACCACAAAATCTACTGTTATATTAACTGCACAAACACCAATAACAGCTGCTGCTGCTACTACTACTACTACCACCACCACCACTACCACTACTACTACTACCACCATCACCACTACTACTACCACCGCTACCACCACCACTACTACTACTACTACCACCACCACTACCACCACCACTACTACTACTAC
>NC_068982.1:39232233-39232787 GCF_001194135.2 Octopus bimaculoides | reverse complement strand
GTATGTATGTATGTATGTATGTATGCATGTTTGTATGTATATATGTATGTGTGTATATGGTTTGGGGGCTTGGCTCTGCGTCGGTTACGACGAAGAACATTCCAGCAGATTCGATCAACTGAACAGCTTGCTCGTGAAAATAACGTAAAATTGGCTGAATCTTCCACAGACACGCGCATTCGGAATATAGCCTGACACAGAATGTGATGACGTATCTTGCTTAAGCACACAACTCACCGCAAGGAATCGAACTCACCACCTTACGATCGTGAGCCGAATACCGTAACCACTAAGCCACGTATGTATGCATGTATGTATGTATGTATATATGTGTGTGTATATATATATATGTGTGTGTGTGTGTGTGTGTGTGTGTGTGTGTGTGTGTGTGTGTGTGAGTGTGTGCGTGTGTGCGAGAGAGAATGTGTGTGTACGTACATATGTATATATGTATATATCTTTTATTCTTTAACTTTTAATTGTTTCAGCCATTGGAATCCAGCCATGCTAGGGCACCGCCATGATGGGTTTAGTCAAACGAATCGACCCTAGTA
>NC_068982.1:39217567-39231654 GCF_001194135.2 Octopus bimaculoides | reverse complement strand
TATATATATATATATATATAGCATAGATTGCAATGTATGTGGGTGTCTTTTCAATACATTGTCTGGTTTAAAAAGTCATATCAGTCCCCATAATGGATCTAAGGTGTAAGTACAAGAGGTGGTCAGACTCTGCATGAGGAGTACACAACCACCATATATATATATATATATATATATATGTGTGTGTATATATGTACGTACGTACGTATGTGTGTATGTATGTATGTATGTATGCATGTATGTATGTATCTATGTATGTATTTACGTATTTGTGTTTGTGTAAGTATATATGTATGTATGTAGATAAATAGATAGATAAATAGATAGATAGATAGATAGATAGATAGATAGATACATACATACATACAAGCGTACATACATGCATACTTTCATACATGCATGCATATCTATATATGTACGATGAGAACAGAGTAGTTAGGTAAATAGATACGATACGAAACGCTAATGTCGTTAATGTCTCATATATAGAAATAACACACGTTTCATACATATAAATATTGAAAGATAAAAAGACTGAGAGAGTGGGAATGAAAGAGTAAGAAGACTGGCATGGTATCTTTGATGTCAGAGTGTAGAAACTTTCAAAGATATGAATACGTTTGAACTATTGCGAAATTCATACGTGCATATATCAATGAATGCGTGTAAGAATTTGTGTCAATGTATGTGAACGTTTATGCATGTGTTCAGGCCTACGTGTGTATATGTGTGCATGTACGTGTGCGTGTGTGTTACTCTACATCTGTTACCAGTAAAATTGACTTTGAGAATTGTAGATATGCAGGTGCGAATGAGTCGCTTTCTTTGTTATTATTAGTAGTAATATTAACAGTAATGCATGAACGTGTGTTTGTGTTTATATGTATTTACATGTATATATATATATATGTGTGGGTATGTATGTGTGCGTTTATATAGACACACATACATACATACATACATACATACATACATACATAAGTGATATTCTAATCTCATAACAACCAATTACTCTTATCAAAGAGTTTCATGCTGATAACGTTCCAGAAATTGTGAGATATTAGCAATCATCGGGCACATCCTTTGATTGCTAATTTATCTCCCCAGTTCTGGAAGATTATAAGCATGAAGCCGTTTGGCAACATTGTTTGGTTGTTAGGACGCTAAAATATTATATAATAATGATAATATACCCATGCTGCTACCTAATATACAAGTGCCTTATTTTGTAACACATGGAAACTTTTTGGGTAGCTAGACACACACACACACATACATATATATCGTATACACAAAACAAATTTTGTCAACTGATGTAATGTAATAAGTATGTACTATGAGTGCTCAGTTTGTTTTACCAGTAAAACTTCGGCTTGAACAGCAACTGCAAAATGTGGTGTCGAAATTGCGTATCAAAGATGGCCAGAAGTGGTTTATGATTGAGTTGTACATTAAAAGAGGTAATGAACAAGCAAAACATCTGGTGTAACTCAAAAACATTTGGCACCGTAAATTTGTAATATAACATAGAGCAGAGTAGTTATGATAAGTATGTAAAGTCTCTTACAGCTGTTTCTAGAATGCCTAAGCCTGTGGATCATATGTTAATAATTAAAAAATACCACATAAGCTAAGTATTCCGTCATCGGAGAGAGAAAACTAAGAACATATAGAAATGTAGAATACCCTCAATCGAAGATATTAATAGTTACCAGTTCTTCGAGAAACCAAGGTGAAAGATAGGTGTGTTTGGTATTTCTATGATCGAAGAGTTAATAACATTCCAGGTAAAAGATAATGTCAATTAGAAATTCCGTAAGAGAAGTTTCGAGGAGAATATCTGACAAAGGATAATAAAAGTTATTAGTTTCTTCTTTGAATAGAAAGTTACTTAGCTAACCTTGAATTCTTTACTCATTAACATATGATCTTCATGGTTAAGTATTCTAGACGCATTTGTAAGAGACTTCACGTAATTATTATAACTACTTTGCACTATGTTTATATTATAAATTAAATGTTATGGAATGATACCAGATGTTTTGCCTGTTTATTATTTGCTTTAATGTACATACACGAACACACACACACACAAACACACACATACACACACACACACACACACACACACACACACGCACGCACGCACACACACACATACATACACGCACTCACACGCACGCACGCACAAAATATAAATGGATAAAGAAAACATGGCCACTATGGGCATGTAGGGAAGCAAAATAATACTCAAACTAGATTAAATTAAAGTAAGGGATCTTTCTGATTTGGCGGGCGCCACTTGTTTTCTTAACGAAACACTTTAAAACTTGGGACACTAGTAGAATGTGTAATGTAAAACATCTTTTACTTTTAGTGTTATTGAGAAAATTTTATCGGCCTTTTATCGATATGGACATAATAAAAGAAAAAAATATTCATTTGAAAGTAAATTAGTGAAGAAATGGGAGGGCGCAAACAGAATTGCCTCATATTGTGAAAGTCTATCGCGAAACCATTTGCTTTCTCACTGTACGGTTATACTTAACCAATATTTGGCTTTCTCTGCAGCTCGAAGGCTGCTACGTGCTTATTAACTTCGTAGCGTATTCATGAGTATACCAGTTGTAAGTGTACTTGGAGCCTGTATTTCTTTCATAAATTCTTCAGAAGAGTTTGATGGATTGCATTGCCTCCAATATATGGATCGTGGTAGTAACAACATTCAACTCATTTCTAACACACCCAATAAAAAACGTGTCTGAGTTTAAAGCAGACTCCATGTGAGATAATTACATTGATAAATAATGTAATTGAGAACAATGACTGCTTCCTGTGCTGAGAAGGAACAAATGTCTCCGATATGCCATGGTCTAAGGTGTCAGAGCTACGCAAAGCCATTATGTAAAAAAGGAATTTTGCTTCTTTAAATTTAGTAACTTTAAAAAATGATGAAAGTTGATAATCGAAAATTATGCTCTTTTTATGAGGCTTGAGAATACTTTGACTAAACTTACAAGAGATTCGGTGCATAGCTGAATAAATGCAGCATTTGAACTTAATGGTCAGACAACACTCCTTATGTCATTCGTTCAGTTTCAAGATTTTTGTCATTAATTCTAGAATTGTTGCATGATCTTTCTCACAGGGAAGCTTTCGCCTGCATAATAAAAGTAACGAAAGCAATTGGCATAAAGTAACTGGTATAAATTGACACAAACTGTTTCTTAAGAGAGGAAGAGTATAATTGATCTTCTAACTCAGTGGACGGATGTAGTGTAAACAATGGGAAAAAACTATAGGCTATATAAGTCGGTAATCGCATTTGAAGTAAAAACATCAAGCACCATTTTGTGTTTTAAGAACTTGGCCTTTGGTCAGCTTGAGATGTTGAAAATTAACAAAAGTTCATACAATAACAAAATAATAGTTGATTTAAAATAAGTGAATAGTTGTTGATCAATACGGAGATCACAAAACCATCTCGTGGCATGTTTTTAAGTCATTTTTTAGCGGCAATTACGGTAGTATAGTTGAAAATGACATGACATTGATTGGTGTTCATGAGCCGACTAAATTTTATGCATTGGGCGCATTAACAGAGAGTGTTACAATCCATGTATGATAATAGAATTATTGGTTGAAAAGAGGAAAGTCTCTTACATGACAGACAGAAAAAGTAAGGTTTTCGTTTTAGACCGCTTCATCGTTCTGAGTGATTTCAGTACAAGCAAAATGAATCCAACGTTCGTGAGTTGCGTGTTATTGAGGAGACAGTACTAAATGTCAATATGTATGAAAGGCTGGGGTGACAAGATTGCCATCACTTAGTAAACAAAAATAAAATTTGATTGCAAAATTCGTAAACGTAATAACATAACCACCAAAGTTGCCAGCAAAACAGCAGAATACATATCAGGAAACCAAAATGAAGAAACAAAGAATATTTTGCCCATATTATTAGTATAAAAATTTGATCTGTTTGCATTTGATGTGTATAAATACATTCGTTAAATAAATATAAGTTAAGAGATAAAACATGTTCAAATATAAGGGAAACAGGAAAAATAATAACTGTTAAAATATATAGTTAAAAGATACAAAGAGTTAAATATGTATGAGTTAATAGATAAAAATCAGTAAAAACATTTGAAATGAGCGGATGATACACGAATAAAAATTATGCATAAGGGATAAGAATATTACTATGTATATTTTATATGCTTATAAAACAATTTAGTGAATCTCAGCAAATATTAATGCTTGAAATCCATTAATGTACTGACTAAATTGTCCATTTTTTGACATAAGGTCATGGATGAAATGAGGAAGATGGGAAGTGATGACTGAATCAATTATGAACCCTTGTAAAATATAAATAAATTATGTCGAAAGTTTGGAAATGAAAAATTATTTGCACAAATGAGTATTTAATAATGATAATGTGTGGTGTCCGAGTATGAGTGTGTGTGTGTGTGTGAGTGTGTGTGTGTGTGTGTGTGTGTACGTGTGTGCGTGCGTGCGTGCATGCGTGCGTGCGTGCGTGCGTATGTGTGCGTTTGTATTTGTATGGGTAATAACAAACTTTTCCGTTAATTACACTGTAGTAGCAAGTGCAGTTTGTATTCAGGATTGAAATAAATGCATACATTGAAATAAATTAAGCGCAGCTGTTTGGTGAAGAATAGGCGCTGGTATGGTTATGTGGTTAAGAATAAGCACACACATTACTGTATGTTTAATAAGTTCGTTCTGCAACCATGGGATCCCAGATTTGGTCTCATTGCATGGCAACTTGGGCAAATCTTTCACAAAAACCAATGCCTTGTGAGTGAAATTGGTAAACGGAAACTGTGGAAACTCGCCATACAAACACACGTATGTATGTATGTATGTATGTATGTGTGTATGTGTATCATTATTCACTTTTATTTCAATATTTCTAGTTCAAATTCCGTTCTGAGTTCAAATCCCGCTGAGGTCGACTTTGCCTTTCATCTTTTCGGGATCGATAGATTAAGTACTAGTTGCGTACTGGGTCGATCTAATCGACTAGCCCCCTCCCAAAAATTTCGTGCCTTGTGCTTAGAGTAGAAAAAAATTCTTGTCAATAGACAAAGCGCCGATTTTTAACCTAGATCCAAGACTCCTTCATTGGAATTTCAACGTCAACAGGGCACGTATGTATGTATGTATGTATGTATGTATGTATGTATGTATGTATGTATGTATGTATGTATGTATGTATGTGTGTGTGTGTTTGTATGTATGTATGTAATTGTATTATGTATGAGTGTGTAGTGAAGCTCCGTGGCCTAGTGGTTAGGGTATTCGGCTAACGATCGTAAGATACTGAGTTCAATTCCCTGCGACGCGTTGTGTCCTTGAACAAGTCATTTTATTCCACATTGCTCCAGTCCACTCAGCTGGCAAAAATGAATAGTACCTGTAGTTCAAAGGGCCAGTCTTGTTACACACTGTCACGCTGAATCTCCCCGAGAATTACGTTAACGGTACACATGTCTGCGGAATGCTCAGCCACATACACGTTAATTTCACGAGAAGGATCAACTGGAACCCTCTTCGTCATAACCGACGGAGTGCCAGTTTACGTGTGTGTGTACATTGTACGTATATAATTGTACTCTGTATGTATGTGTCTCTATATTATGCATGTCTTTGTGACTGTCTTTACATAAACAAACTTTGAAAAGTAATTCCCATGTTTATGTCCCGCAACGTTGTAATGAAAAGCCAAAATAAATAAATAAATAAATAAGAATATAAAATATAAAATTAGTTTTCCAATGTAATTTATTTTCACTGTAAAATATGTATCAACTTAGATACATGCACTCCATTAGGAATATTATTTTACAGTCCTCTGACAGATAGTTGTTGTGCTCTTCTACACAGTTTCCGAACATGCCCTTGTCACACATTCTTGATTTTGCATTTTGTAGTTTTCCTTCTGCTCTATCCTTCTATATTAGAGGTTTCTGGGTTATCTTTATGTTGCCTTAATTTCACAGACTTCCCATTTCGAAACGTTTCAGATAATCATAACATCACTTATCGATATTTCGTATCTTTGAAGAAATTAAATCTTTATCTGTGAATATGGAAAATTTCATCTCGAGCGCATAGATTTATTGCAAGTCTGATTATGTTAATCCAGTTTTCTCATTAGATATTTATAAACTAGAATCGCAAAGACAATTGATGTTATGATGAGGCAAAAATTAACACTGAAATCCATGAAAGGAAAGGTATATCATTTACTTAATTGAGAATCTAAAACAATCATTATCTTACATTTTGCTTTCTCTTTTGCTTAAAATAGCTATGCATATTTCTGATTCCATATACATACATACATACATACATACATACACGCATGCATACATATATGCATACAAATTGTTACACATATGCACACACTATCTCAGTCTGTTCCAATTGGTTTTTATGCATCTTTAACAGATATCTCAACAGCATTTCGTAATAATTGTATCATTTAGTAACGTATGTTTGCACTCCGTTTTTAGAGAATTTCCCCCTTGTTTTCAAACACTGGAAGAGAAAAAAAGCTATAGAATAAGTATAATTTTCTTCATAACGTTTTATTGTATCTACGCAGCGCAAAATCATAAGTGCTTTGTATCGATGATGTCATCATTGTTGATCTGATTAATGCTTACATAATTAAACCTGCTGCAGATGTAGGCTTAATTACTGGTGCAATTTCAGTTAATATTATAGTATTTGATATTGTTGTTGTTTTAAAGGTAACCGATATTTTTATTGCTTCTGTTTTCCTTCAATAATCTGTCATAATTATTTTTCAAATAATTGTTGTTGTAGATGAAGGAGTAATGGTGAATATACAAATCTGTTGTACATGTAATTGTGTTTGACGCTTCCTTCAACAACGATATACGTGTACTGAAGTAAGATGGTATTTGAGAGTCAATTAAAATGTGATGCCGATCAATAAGGTGAGTTCACGGCGTGAAAGAAGATAATATTTAAGGTGATATGCAATTAACAATATGAAATGAGATGAGATAAGAAAGACAAGTTTCGTGTTGAAGAATAAAATATCAAATAAGATACGATGAGATTAACTGATTTCAGCTCACATGAGCTAAAAGGATATTAATAGATATGGTTTAAAAGCACAGAAATGCTTTAAAAGGGTAGAATACGATGGAAGGGAAATAATTACGACGAAGAATTATATAAGTTAAATATTTTATGAGAAGAAATTATATCTTAAATTAGCAATAAACTAAAAGTCTACTTTTAATTAATGTTCTGATAATGAGAAAACAAGAGAGCTGATCGTAACCGAGCTTACAGTTTCGTGAGAAAAGATTAATCAAATGTTTGGATAAGGAGTGCCAAATGCTAGAACTTTTACAAAATTTTAAGGGGAACGAATGGAGGACTGTATTCGAGGTTACTCGTAAAGGATTGTCTGTTCACTCAGTATGGAGTATGCTGACAGCCATTGAATAATTGCTAGAGACGTAAGCTATTTGTAGCGAAATGCAACAGTAATGGTCTCTTACTGGTTGTGAAGCTTAGAGAAACAATGAGAACTAATTAGGCCACTACTGCAGATTTGCCAACTGGACGGTGCTATGGCTCAAAGTCAAGTCACCCAATAATCGTTTAACATTGACTCTAACACCTACTCTAATCAAGGTCACATTCAACAAAGGTGAATGAAAGGAAAATATTTCTAGAAGATTTAATTCTCTTCTTTCATTAACAGTTCAGAAAATTAGATTGAAATGCATCGTCTTTGATTCTTCCATTATTATTTTTGACAAACTCTGCCTTCCAGAAATTGCCAACAATAATGCACTTACAATTAATCACAACATTTGCAACTACGTCTCATATTAATAACCAACAAGCACTGTTCCTCTTAAAGGATGAAAGAAGTTATTCTTTATTCAAAAATATTGCAACTCTGGATATTTTTTACAACATATCCCTTTACAACATATCCCTCGTCATTTAAATTTCATTTACATTACATCAATCCAAGACATGATTGTTCTGAAGAAACCCAAAGATTGTAGACCTTAACGACAAACGATATGATACAAAAAAATTGTTGATGAACAGGGTATATAGTTACGCTGGATTGACAGCTACACAGGTACTAAAAGTATCCACATATATAAAATAGATTCACATCAAAGAGACGAAGAAATGTCAAATCGATACAGTTATGTCAACTGAATACAAAAATATTGATTACTTTCTTAAATATTAGTTGCTTCCACATAAGAAGAAGGAATATATTCTATCCATACATCCTCGCTATATTACAAATATTTATTTCATCAGTTATAGGAAATTAAAAGACAAGACGAATTTGTGTGTGATTTGAACAAAAATATGAGATACTCATTTGGGTCTGATGAAGTAACTCGTTTTGTCATAGTCTTTTTTTTATGCTATTATTTATATATGTGTGTGTGAATACATACACACACGCACGCCCACACACACACATACACCACATATATGTATGGGAAAAAGAAGTGGTATAAGAAATAGACACTGGTATCTGATGTAGCAACAAGTATGGAGTTAATGTCGAATATGATTTGGATTCCTGCGAGAAAGACTCATATAAAAAAAAATATGATCTAAAAAAACGTAATTTTAAATTATGAATTATTTACTGTTTCCTTACGAGAAATCTTTTATTTGAAACTATATGAAGTTAATCAAACAAAGGGTTAAACGAAATAATACAACTCCACGAAGGAATGTAAAATAAGAGGCTTATGATTTTGACTGTTATAAATATTTGTGCGTAGGTGAATGTAAAATATATAAATCATAATGGAAATTTAAATCTGGAATGAATATATTTGTAGTAAAAGCCATAGCATATGGTTTGGTAATATCTTTTACTGAAAAGTGAAATATTGCAGACAATTGATCGCACCAATACAAAACTATAAAATAAAACATTACTTCTAACTAATAAATCATATATTCAGCCAATATTTCTGCTATGTTTAGTAGACGTAGACCGACTGTGTATTAGAGAACGGTTTAAAATGGTAATTATTATGCATACCACCTTTCAATCTCATACAAACCTTACATCATTTATTATAAAACTAGCGGGACGCGTGATTATTTCACGGAAGCAATGGTTATTATTGAAAACTTTATTCAAAAAACCTGAAACGTAGCCTCTGTTGTGTCTGTATGGAAACATAGTCGCTCATTGAAAAGTGAAAAAAATTGGAATACGATGATTACTTAATGCACTTTATATATAAACTTTATATATTTTATGTACAATTTTATAGACTTTAATATACAGGACTCATGAAATAAATATTCGCTCTTAGTTTTCCATTTTCACCATAAACAAAGAAAAAGTCCCGTACATATGATACAACCTTTAGTTTAGTTAAATTGCAAATATCTGCCACGTAAATAAGCGTGAATATTTCACATAATTGCACTTAGGTGATATAAAAATTTATTTCAATTATTAAAAAAATACATTTTTCATTATCTAATCACCACCACCACCACCATCATCATATCTCTCCCCCCTCTCACTCTATCTCCACTCTGTCCTCTTTCTCGTCTCTCTTGCTTTTCTTTCTCCCCTCTCTCTTCTTCCTCTCTCTGCTTCCTCTCTCACTCCCTCCTCTCTCTCCCCCTCTCCTCTGACTTTCTTTAACCTCACCATCAGAACATCACCAGTCTGCTAAAATTACATTTTTAACTCACTTCCTCTACCGTGAATTAACTTTTTTAACCGCGTATTAAATATTATGTTCCCCCTACCTCACGTCATGAACGCTTCTCTGTTTCATTTTCTTTCTCCCTCTTTTTGTCTCACTCTTCGCCTTATCCTCTTTTTCTCCTTTTTCTTTCTCCTCCCTTAGGCTTCAACTAATCACGTGAAAGCGTTACAATTACATTCGCTCTACCACACGTCATGGACGCTTCTCTTTCTCTCTATTTTTCTCCCTCCCTCGTTTTCTCTCTCTCTCTCTCGCTCTCTTTTCTCTCTCCCTCTTTTTTTCACATCGCGTGGAAGCGTTACCGACAAGCTAAGTAACGCAATGACAAGCAGCATAATTATTATAAAATTCGATAAGACGATAGAATTTTAATCAAGCATAATCACAGCAACAGCAAATGACTTGCAAAACACAGGCTTTTATTTTCAACTGCTACCTACAGCATATAATGTGCATACAATGAATATATGCTATTTCTATGATTATAACGTATAAACGGGAAAACATATCATTGTATGAGAAACACTTTAATGAGTTGAATAATCCTCGCATGAAAAAGGTCCTCTTTAATAGGTACAAAATTCAGATTAGGGGTATAAGCAGAATAAATCATTTTCTCTAATGGAGAAATCTATAATGTAGATCAGTTTTCTGAAGCAACACACAATTTTTCTTAAAATTAGTTTCAACCAGAGCCCATGAGATATTTCTTGACACTAAAAACTATACTCAAGCAGTAATGGGATATTAACAGAACTTCTCTAGTTATCTTAATTAATGTTTCGACTAGGCTTCACTGTAGCCTTCCTGGTTTAAAATCAAAAACTAATTGCCCTACTGTTGGCACATTTTAGCCATAAGGCCTCCAAACAATCCCAGATACCATTATTACGGGGATGTCAATGTACACAATACATTTCATTATAAGACACTAAAGAAAGCACTATAAATAACGCAGCAGCAACGCTAATGAATTCACTTTACAAAGAAATAAACCCTCGCTAACACATTTGCATCTCTTCAAGCTAACAACAACACTTTTTCTCTCGACATTGCCTATGCAATACACCAAGCTAATACAACTCCATGGCAAACGATATTCAAACTATTCTCTGAAAACGTACTCATCTCCATAACAACACATAAATTAACAAAAGTAAAAAAACCGTCACACTAAAATTAGTAAAACCTATTGGTATAAATTCAGACATGAGGTAAAATTAGACTTTTAATATAGGACACAAATGGTATGATAAAACAAAAGCAACTGGAAATATCACTCTTATAATACGCAGATTTATCACTGAAATCGGTTTGAGATTCGGCTTAGAAAAACTCGCCAAAACGACCGTGAGGAAGGTTAATAAATTAATTAAGAACACTAATATCATACTAGATAAAGAAACTGAGATAAAAGTTTTAGACCAAACATACACATACAAATGCTAAAGAATCAATGTAGTTGACAGTTTACAACACACAGAAATAGATGAAAAGATTAGAAAAGAATATTATAGACGAATCATGTTATACTTCACATGGAATTGAAAGTGAAAAGTAAAATAAGGTAAGAGACAACAATACTCTAGATGTTCTGGTCGTATATTGCATTTACAATACACGCAAGTAGACTGTACTAAAAAGACAGGACAGAAAGCAAGGTAAATAAGGATTACGCTTAGAACACACCAGCGATAATCTGACTGAGAACATATATATACTACGTAAACAAGGTGGTAGGACCATATTAGATTAGAAAAATATTATAAAAAATACCCTAGAGCTACTAAAATATCTGGTACAGAATCATGGCAAATAATACGAAGTATTGACAAAATAAATAAAGAACTGTTTTCTGCCTTTAAGGGGTAAACAATACAAAACAGATGTTGCATTAACAGATAGCCATGAAGAAAAACATAAATCATAAAATGGTTAAATTGTAAGTAAAAACTGAAACCGTGAAATACCATGATGAAACGATAGAAAGGAAAGCCCCCGCATTGTCAATACTGATAAATCTGAACCGATTGGAAGTAGACAATGAGAAATCCCAAGATTGACCAAAAAAGCGTAGGTCAAAGAGCAGAGACTAAAAGACTCTTCATTTTCAGCATAGAAACAAAGTTTTCCGACAAGAAACATCAAAGGCTTATAATAAAGACGAATACAGTAACTGAAGCAAATGTGGCTAGCAAATTATCTCTAGGTTTAAATAAACTTCGATACACAGTAGGAACTGCAGACAAACCATCAGACGGCGGACCAGTATCGGACTTTGAATCAGCTGGTTTCGGGCCGTGTGGAAAAAACTTCTTTACTTGTATATGTGTTTTACTGGCTGTCGTAGTTGGTAGGTTCGTACCTCAGTCCATGGAAAAATTGCTTTGCATGAAACTGGACCTTGGTGCAAAAAGGTTGGGGACCGCTGAAATACATCAAACTGTGTAGAATTAGGAATATTTGGAATGGCATACACAGGCAGTATTAGTATCAAGAGATGATATTTATTCCGAATTAAACGTGAATATTCTGTTAGAACAAACTTCACTGCGGTAGAGATACCACATGAGAAACTCTCATATAGGCTCTTGCGCAAAATGCGCGCTTGTGTAGATCGCTATGCAGTGAAGTAAATCCCCACCAAATCCAGCGCTGAGAGCACCAGATAACGAGATTTCGACCTTGATTGGTCTTATCGGTGATGGACACACGACCGCTTGAGATAGCAGTAACTTATCTCCCTGTCAGCGATATATAGAAAATCAGTGCCTGAACAGGAACTGGTGCCGCAATTAGCCAGTGAGCTTGATAAATACATGTATTAGCGACAGAGGCAGTATTAGTACCGAGAGTTAATACTTATTCCCACTTACACATAGATGATCTGTTAGAACACACTTTACTGCGGTAAATATCATGGGAAAAACTCCCGTATAGGCTTTTGGCGCAAAATGCACGGTGAGAATTTCTCTCATGGTATCCGCCACAAGAAAGTTTGTTCTAACAGAACATCCACGTTTAAGTAAGAATAACTATTGATTTCAAATTTTGGCACCGGTGTATCAAGTCCAGGACAGAGGGTAAGTCGATGACATTGACCCCAGTGCTCAACTGGTACCTATTTTATTGACCCCCAAAGGATGAAAGGCAAAGTTGACTTGGCAGAACTTGAACTTAGAACGTAAAGACAGAAGAAATACCGCTAAGCATTTTGCCTGGTGTGCTAAAGGTTCTGCCATCTCGCCACCTTAAAGCGGGAATAAATATTACCGTTCAAAAATACACCTTGACACTCAGTCCATCTCTACATAAAACAGTTTGAAATATGACTTCAAAACAACAGACTTAGAAATCAATTAAATTTACATACTAACCTTTTTTATTTTCAACCTGCTGCACGAGATAAAATCAAATGCAAGAAGATTGAATAGATATTAACAGTGTACTGTTCCTATAAAATCAAATGTGATTCAATGTATCAGGCTGTATGCACATACAACACATACTTACAAATGCTGAGATGTACACACATACACACGTGCATCGTGGGCAGTCAAGTTGTAGAGGATTTCGCAATTTCTTGTTGAACAATATGAAGAGATGACGTGTATATAGTGATCAAATGTTTGTGCTGCACATTAGCTCATTGTCTTCTTCAAATTGACATTGCCTGTACAGGTGACTGGAGTGTCATATGTCAGAGATCAAAGTGATCGCAGAGCAACGTGAGGTGAAGAGTGTTTTCCTCATGAACACGATGCACCGCCCAATCAGGGAATCGAAACGGCGATCACGCACTCTCACATATACGTGTGTGTGTGTGTGTGTGTGTGTGTGTGTGAATGAGTGCTCATTGTGATTTCTAGACATGCTAAAGTAGTTGGTTGAGAATCACTTCATACAAGGTCTATATCAGTCTTTAGACTGCAGCCATGCTGGGGCACCGCCGTGAAGAATTTTTAGCAGAATGAATCTATTTTTAAGCCGCTACGATACGGTGACATATACAGACCAACACTGGTTGTCAAGCGGTGGTGGGGGACAAACACTGACACAAAAACACACAAACACACACATGCGCATATATATAAATATATATATATATGAACCCCAACCACATGGTTTGGGGTTCAGTTCCACTGCGTGGCACCTTGGGCAAGTGTCTTCTACTATAACTTCGGGCCGACCAAAGCCTTGTGAGTGGATTTGGTAGTAGACGGAAACTGAAAGAAGCCCGTCGTATATATATATATATATATATATATATATATATATATATATATATAT
>NC_068982.1:39209474-39213763 GCF_001194135.2 Octopus bimaculoides | reverse complement strand
GTGTGTGTGTGTGTGTGTGTGTGTGTGTGTGTGTGTGTGCCTGTGTGTGTGTGTCTGTCTGTGTCTGTGTGTGTCTGTGTCTGTGTCTGTGTGTGTCTGTGTTTGTCCGCCCAACCGATGTTGGTGTACTTATGTCCCCATAAGCTAGCAGCTCGGCAAAAGAGACCGTTAGCATAAGTACTAGGCTTACAAAGAATAAGTCCTGGGTTCGATCTGTACTCCAGAATGGCCGCAGTCAAATGATTGAAAGAAGTAAAAGTGTAAAAGAATAAAAGATATATATATATATATATATATATATGTATGGATGGGTGGATGGATGGATAGATAGATAGATAGATAGATAGATAGATAGATAGATAGATAGATAGATAGATGTTTCAAACGGTATTTAAGTTTCATTTATATATAGTGACATGAATATTAAAAAGCATTTTAATTTTTGTGCTTACTTTAAGCGTACTAAACTTAATTTATCTGGTGCATCATTTTGCAATGCTATTTTTTATAGAAATCGAAGTGTAGATTTTGACCTGGAATATGACTTACTTTTTTATATTTTATTGCTCTTGGTAATAAAAGAATCAGAGCTGGTTTTTGAAGGAGTTTATCAAAAAAATTACATAAGCTATATTATCTTTTGCAAGGCACTTAATCCAGATTTCAATCGTCTCTGCAAGTGACTACCACCTTATATACAGATACACTTTTAATATATAAACATATAAGTTTGCTGAAGTAACGAAAATATTAAGTATCAAACAAGATATCTTATATAATTACGTCCCTTTACGTTCCTTATTAAATAAAACAAGAAACAACTTTATATTTCATTTTTACATGGGTTGTATACCAGTAACGAAAAAAAAAATAACCAACAGCCCATTGTCCAAAGTCTTCTCTAAGAGATATTTCATTTTGCAGCAACGTTTAACATTTTACATATTAGTAATTCGTGTAATGAGCACTTTATAATCTAAATTCCTAACTAAACGAGTAAAATAACCAGTTTTTGTGATATTTTAAATCTATCTATGGTGGCGTCACACATCAATGTAACTTAAGAATTCACATCAATTATTATAATACATCGTAGAGCATTTTCTTTTATGAGACCAGTTCTTTACTTGGATTCGATTCAAGTTGGAGTAGTATTGGTTTCATTCCGAAAATACCTCAATGATATAATTCTAGTTACTCTTTTGAAAGTTCTTTTACATTTCATCCTCTGTGATAAAATTATTTTAGCTTCAGCTAGGGTCACAAAGATGTTTCAAGTTATAGTTGATCGTTATATCCTCGATGTTAGTTGGTGTAGAGCCAAATATCCTCTAGGGTACAATATTTATGAGGGAAGGATGAATACAAAAATGTATATGTGATCTTACCGCATATTATTCGCCCTTGTAGCCATTTAATTTATCATCGGTCACCTCAGCAAACACCTGCAGCCTAATCGTACACGTAATTTTAGAATAATCATCGATAGCAGACGAAACATATTTGTGAAGTCCATCCAAACAATAGGAAAATAATAGTAAAAACAAAAAAACAGTAAAATGTTTGCATTTTGCCTTGATTTCAGCACCGTGAGGTCACTAAAAGAAAAGATCAGATTTGAAGATTATTACTATAAATATCTTTTGCTTTAAAGATGATATGAACCAAGTTAGTCACTAAATGGTAAGCATTTCCGAACACCTTCCTTATCAAAGATTACACCGTATGGAACACTTGATATGTATTTCAAGAAATGGCGCATATGCTAAATGAACGTAAGAGATAATATTTTATATCTTAAAATATCACAAGACTGTTTTGTTATTTTCTTTTTTGTCTGAAAACAACGAAAAGAGAAAGAGTGACGTAGAACTAAAATTTAAAGAATTATGTTCGTCAAAAACTAAAAGAATTATACTATGAAAAACAAAGCATAATTAGATCAATATGATACACCCATACATGTGCAAGTATTTGCATGGGCGTATGGTTCCCTGTGTTTGCATGTGTGTGTCTATATATGGATGTTTATGTATACGTGTCCATATATGGGTGTTTATGTTTCATGTCCATATCCACTCCAGCCGATATAGAAGCGTTGTATATGATATATCATCGGTGATTGTTACCTGCAATGGACGGGAGTCATATACATGTAAGAGATTTATCTTTCGTCCATGCAAAGTCGCTAGATCCAGAATTCACCATAGCATTGTTAGCAATGGTTTATAATAACGATTATCACTACTAACTGCACACACGCACGCGTATCTGTGTCCCTGTATAAGATGCATGTGAGTGTGTATGGTTGTGCGCGTGCGTGCTTGAGTGTAACAGACAAGTGTAATTCTGTATGCATATAGTGAATTAGATATTATAGAAGCGATACTACTTGAAATTTGATCGATATTTTGAATCCCTATTCCTATACACACACACACACGCATATGCATGTGTGTGTGTGTGTGTGTGTGTGTGTGTGTGTGTGTGTGTGTGTGTGTGTGTGTGTGTATGACGGGTTACTTTCAGGTTCTGTCTACTAAATCAACTCAAAAGGCTTTGGTCAGCCCTAGGATATAGTAATAAACACTTGCCGAAGTTTCTACACAGGGAGACTGAACCCGGATTCATGTGGTTGGGAAGCAAATTTCTTACCATACAACCTAGGACTATCTTCATATATAGAAAAAGGGAGAGATGTACAAAAATGTACAAAGAGAAATAACTGAGAGATATGTAATTGAACAACATAGACAAATACAGGTATATCGAACACCATACAATATAAATTCCATATTTATTACAATTATCTTTGTCAGTGGAGGGTGTATCATAAGTAGCATGGCAATTAAGACCAGCTCCCCTTCAGAAGTGGAGATGATCTCACGATTCAAAAATTCTCCAAAATAGACCCGCCGTTAAGGAAAAGGACATACTTATTGTCTGGAGATAAGGAAATAGTCGTGGATACGTGTTTTTGCTTCAATAGCAATCATCAGTACGGTTATTGTCCAACCTTATCAGCAGAGCCAAAAGACATCGGCTTAAATATATGCATGTGTGGGTATGTATATTTGTATATCTGTGTGTGTATGTGTGTGTGTGTGTGTGTGTGTGTGTGTGTGAGTGTATGTGTGTGCGTCTGTGCGTATGTCTGTCTGTGTGTGCGTATGTCTGTCTGTGTGTGCGTATGTCTGTCTGTGTGTGTTAGTGTGTGTGTGCGTGTGTGTGTGAGTGTGTGTGTGTACACGTACGTTAGTATCGAGCAGTAAGAATGAGTGCTCAACACTGCATTGGTGGATTTATTCTTTTATTCTTTTATTTGATACATTCATTTGCTGCGGCCATGCTGGAGCATCGCCTTAGGTCGAGAAAATCGACTCCAGGATTTATTCTTTGTAAGCCTAGTACTTACTCTATCAATCTCCTTTTCCGAACTGCTAAGTTAAGGGGACGTAAACACACCAGCATTGGTTGTCAAGCGATGGTGGGGGCACAAACACAGACACACAAACATGCACATACATATATATATATATATATATACGACGGGCTTCTTTCAGTTTCCGTCTACCACATCCACTCACAAGGCTTTGGTCGGCTTTGGTCGGCCTGGAGCACACTTGCCTAAGGGCCGACGCAGTGGGACCAAACCCGGAACCATGTGGTTGGAAGGTAAGCTACTTACCACAACCACGCTACCATTGATTTCATCAAAAGCGAACATTTTAAATATTTTGGACGAAACCTTCTTCCACTGTATGCATAAGGCACATTTCACACTCCAAAACTTCAAGCATGACCCCTACCTATTTTTGTTACCCCTCCAGCCTGGATAGGTCTTTTTCTCTCTGAAAATTAATTATATGCTTAATATATGCTTTATGCAAAAAAGACACATGTACCCCATAAACGTAAGCTGCGTTCCCATCACACAAATATATGGGCATCACAAATATACAAGACATCATATGATACACACTATCTTACAAACTCACTGCTCATATGATAATAATCAACTTTAGTAAGGAGATAATAATCCAGAGGTCCCTCTAGTATATGAATATCTCCCGTGAACTCATGTGATTTTATTGTGATTTTATCGTGTATTCATCCAAGATGGAAAACGAACATCAATGTTCCGTGAAGAAGTTTTGAAAATTGTTAAGAGATATACCCCTCTTAACATGAAACCAATGGTAGCCTGGTTAGCTCACAAATGGAATATATAAGTGTGTGCGCGTGTATGTGTGTGTATGATTATATATATCTATGCATATACACAAATG
>NC_068982.1:39202585-39205045 GCF_001194135.2 Octopus bimaculoides | reverse complement strand
ATGAAGCTAGTTGGAATTTATAATCTGCGATGATTAACTGAAGAATGGATTCATTACAAATTTAGAGTCAGATATTTTTAGTAAGTTTCGTCAAAGTTTCGCCAGTTCTCGACCACTCTAGGCTGCAAAATTTTCTCTGCTTGTACGACTTTTAATAGTAGGGCCTTTCTATGAGCGTTTGTACGACGTAGTTGCAAACCATTCTGGTTGTGAAACAGAATTTTTGAGACGATAAGGAATATTGGTAATTATAACATCAAATAAAAAATATGGAGATAAATAACATATGAAGGCTATACGGAGAAAACCGTAGTGGTGAAAAAGAAGGAGATGAAGGGATGGGAAGAAAATGTTAGTGGTTGGGAACGAGTGAAGTTTTAATTATATACGTAGTTTTACATACTGAAGTAATTGTCAACCTTTCTTAATAGCCATACTTCTATTTCAATATCAGAACGATCTCCAAACATCATATATTAAATCCCACTACTCAAATAAAAAAAAAACTCAATTATATAAACAGTAAAGCAGAGTACGTTTTGCAACTTCAAAAGTGTAGCAAATGGGTAAACTTCGAAGCCATTTCAATACATTAAATGCGCGCGCACACGTACACACGCACAGTCACACATACAGACACGCGTGCGCGTATGCAGGCACACATGCAGGCGCGCGCACACACACGCACACACACGCGCGCGCGCGCGGGATCCTGCCCGCTGTTCAAGAGTAAATCCTGGAACAGCACAGAAAGGACCAGAAATAAAATAGATAAGGCCAACTCTTGGTATGACAACACAAAATACCAGAGCGTCATATTCGTCGATGCTACCCCTGGCGGCGAACTAGCATATCTTTCTTGAAAATCATTAAGACTAATCTACCGATTAAAGTAGTAGACAGGCCTGGTGTCCCTATAAAATCCCTGATCTGTAAAACCTTTCTGAAGTCCCCATGTACGGAGAACAATTGCATTGCATGTAGGACGAACACACTGGTTAACTGTAATGTTAGGAATATAGTGAATAGCTTACGATGTACTGAGGGCCTGTGCAGAAACATGGCAACTACTTACATTGAAGAGTCTGCACGCAGCATAGTGGAGCGTATAGGTGAACACTAGAGAGAACTCAAAGAAGAGAAAGGCTCGTCAGTACTCTGCCAGCATGCTCAGGCAGTGCATGGAGGTTCGATTAACAATGAGGTTAAAGTATTATTGACGCATAGAACTGACACGACACTTAGACAGATCACAGAGGCTACACACACATCAGTAGACAGACCAAGCTTCAATAGAAAACACGAATGGAACAATCACACCCACCACTACACTACACCACATGACTAAAGACAGAAGGAAGAAAAGAGACGAAAAAATAAATAATAATAATAATAATAATAATAATAATAATAATAATAATAATAATAATAATAATAATAATAATGATAATAATAAATTAAAACAGATACAAACAGGGTAATACACACACAATAGACACATATGCACATACCTGTGGTACATATAAGAAATAGAGATAGATAAATAAAAATTAAGAAATAAATAAATGAATATATTTGTAACAGATATAAGAAATAGAGATGGATAATAAATAAATATATCTATATAAAGGGCATAGATACACGCAACATAAGAAGTGAATCTACATACATACACAAACACAAACACAGTAACTTCACAGACGGCCGCGACAGTATCCACAATGCGACTAACAACGACAGCAGCAGCGGCGGTGACAACGATGGCAATAATAATAACATGGCGCGAAGGCAGCACTTGGTGAAATAAATATTTTTATATAAATTCATTTAATATTTCTGTTAGTTTATATTCTAATAAACGTAAAGTTATTAATGTCACGTTTATAATTTTAGTTTAACTTAAAACTTCGATAAGATAAGTATTACATTTATTTTAAATAATATTGTTAAACATTTTTTCTTTTATTTATTGGTAAAATAAGTATTTTTATAGAAATTCATTTGTTATATATTGTTAGCTGATATTCTAATAAACGATATGTTAATAGTATAAAGTTTAATTTTAGTTTAAACTAAAGCTTCGATAAATATAATATCGTTAAATATTTTCCTTTTGTTTATTAGTAAAATAAGTACTTTTACTTCTTGATATAGTAAGTATTTTTTATATAAATACATTTGTTATTTATTGTTGGTGGATATATATACATTCATTTTATTTTTATTATTGTATTTTGACCCGAAGATTAGCTATATTTTTTAATAGAATTGATTTTCGATCGATTTATTTTAATCGATTTTATTTTATTTCATTTTCTATTTGAAAATTTGGTTATGAAACACGTGTAGTCGTTTTATTATTTTAATGATTATTACTTTGTATTTTATTATAGTTCTTTTTAATGTATTTACTTATGAAATTTTTCTATATGTGACTGTGGATTTTCATGGATGAACTCA
>NC_068982.1:39193682-39202575 GCF_001194135.2 Octopus bimaculoides | reverse complement strand
TATATATATATATATATATATATATATATATATCCATCTATGCATGTATGACAAATCTTTGCAGTAATGATGATAGACTATGCAATACTACATGGGGCACTATCATTCTTTACTTTGTGTATGTGGGCTATGTAGTGAGGTAGAATTATTGCGTTTAGCTGAAGTAAATGTGCTAAGATGAGCAAAAAATTGACGCTTAAAGTTAACCAATGCACCTGTATATATTTTTAATGAAGTTCTGTTGTTCAAGCACGGAGCATTTATAAACTATATCATGATGCAAAGCAATTGCTATTCAAGAGGCAATTAGCGGGTGTCCCAAGGTTGCAATTCTTCCTATAAGACGGTTTCTGCAGTGTTTATTTGTAGTATTGTTATTAAGATTCCGACCAGCTATCAAAACATTTCTAGTGCGGTGCGAATGAATTCTATTGTTTATTATGTTGCTGCAACTGTGTTGTCAGATCTCATATATCTACCGTTTCAGTCTTGATTAGTCAGTACCACCAGGTCCCTGTATTGATTGTTATTTAATTTAACATTACTTTCAACATCATTTCTATGTCTGGTGGAGTTCATAATGGTATTATAATAATTATTGCTCGTTTCCCATCCACGCCTCTCTATATTATTACTTCCCGAAATAATTTCCGTATTATCGATATTACTATTACTAGAGTGTATGAGTAAGTCTTCTTGCAGTGCTTAGCATTACTACCCGCGTTTTCTCTTATGTTTTAATACTTACTCTTCCTATGATTACTACTAATTGCCACCCCGAGCGGATAAATCTTTTGCCTTTTACTAAAAAAAAAACCTCTATTATTACCTTCGCCTTCACGAAGGCGGAGGTGTTGTTTTCAGTCGTGTTTGTTTGTTTGTCCGAGGACAAGATACCTCAAGAACCATTGGATGGATTCGGATGAAACTTTCAGGGATATTTGGCTTTGTGACTGGCACAAACTGATTAGATTTTTGGGATCGATCCGGTACCGGACAACTATCCTGGATTATTTTTCCTTCTTTTTGTTTTGTTTTTTTTACTTAATTTTTGAGAGCGGTCGGGTTCATTTTCAGTATTCTCGTTTGTGAGAGCAGTCGAGTTTATTTCAGATATTCTCATTTTAAAAATCATTTCTGGCTAATCTTTGAGAGGACGTCGCCTTGGCAGAGGTTTGCGCTCTGTGAGCGCTCTTGGCATTATTATAATGCCTTTCTTGATCTAAACCTTTTGTGATCAATAAAGTAATTATTATTGAGTGAGAGGGAAGTGCATGCCATTAAAGTGACACTGGGGTAAAATATCCGAAGCCCAATATACTCATCATGCCTACTCACCTTATAAGGGTACACCAGGAACATGCACCACAACCATATGTGCACGACATGGTGATCTCATATCAGGATAAACAGCGCATGACCTTGCAGGTGGGACCCAGTCAGAATTTTCTTCAGGTCGAGTAGTCCATCCCGCTCAAAATGTCCTTAAATTAGAGTGATTTAAGGATGATGCACGGAACATACTTATTTCCAAAAGTGAATTATCCAAACTCCAAAGAATTCTTCTATGATGCTCTCCCACCACTTCTGCTCGCGATCAAAGACGCACATATCGTCAGCCACTAAGGGACATACTCAACTGGTTAAGGTCAAACAACTGACATGCAAATCTGTGGTATTGAGCAGAATATTTGCTGTGGCCCTATTCTGTAGCCTTATTTTATCATGTGCTTTCACTGCACCACCGAGCGCAGCTCTGTTTGCCTTGAGTATGTGCTGTGGTTTGTTGTGGTGCTCTTATTTTCTGTATGTTATATATACGTGTAAGTCCTGGCCTTTTTGTTATGTATTTATCTGAATGTTTTTATCATACCTAATGCACCTACTATAATAGGAAATATTTCTGTTTTTAGGCCCCCACATTTGAATTACCTCTATTTCCAGATCTTTGTAATTAGAAAGTTACTCCGTTTCTTTTAGAGAAACGTTGTCATCTGTTGGTATTGATACATCGATTAGAAAGCATTTTTTTCTTGGTGATCTCTGACAACTATATTCGACCTATTGGCCTTAAGTTCTCTTAATTTCTGGGGTGTGCCTATACCATCGTTTTTCTATTGTTATTCCTTAGTGTCGGCATAGCTTCCAGTGTGTATAGGTCCCAACTCTGTCGTGTCTGTAAATATATTCCATCTTAGCCAGGACTGGGCAGCCAGAGACAATATGATTTATTGTTTCTTCACCATCTCCAGATATTCTGGAGTTACTTGTATTTCTTTGTACTATTTTTGGTGATTTCTAGTGGGAAGGCTTTGTTCTTGTGCTGCAATTAAAAATCCTTCAGTCTCTGCTTTGAGTCCTGAACTTCTCAACCATTGTTGGGATTTTGCTTTGTTTATTTCTTTTCTGTCTAGTTTAACCTAATATTTGCCATGAAGGGGCTTTTCTTGCCATCGTTTTATTACGATCCGTTGCTGTTCCAGTTTTAGTTTGGATTTCAATTGTTTTTCAGCTTTTTCTTCTTATTTGTTAAGTACTATGACTTCTTTTCTGTATTTGTCAGCTTCCTTAAAGACTGTAAACAGCTTTTGTTTTGTTCGTGTTTTGTGGCTATTTGTTTTAGTTTTCCTTGCTTATGAAGTAGGTATTTCTGTAGTCCTACGGTGCTTATTTTGTATATAATATTCCTTTTTTATCTTCTCTTTCATTTGTGTGTGTTGTATCGAGTTCATTGATTCCGAAGTATTTGTATGTCTGGTTTTGGTCTAATTCTCTTATCTAGTGTGATGTTGCTACTCTTAACTAGTTTTCCTCTTTTCAAGGTTGCTTCGGCACATTTTTCTAAACCAGATTTCATGTTTATTTCTTTGGTACATCCACGTACTGTCTGTAGTAATGTTTCCAGCTGTTTATCACTTGTAGCGTACAGTTTTAGATCATCCACAAATAAGAGAGGGCTATTTGTTTTTCTGTAACAGCTGTATCCACGTCTAGTTCTGTTGATCATGTCAGATAAGCGTGTCAGTGCCAAGAAGAAAAGAAGTGAAGAGAACGTCTCCCTGGAATATTCCTTTTAATGGGGATGGTTTTGGGTTTTATGAGTTAAATAGTGGAGATTAAAAATTGAGTGATACCTACGTTCTGGGAGGAAAAGTTGATTTAATAATACTAAAAGAATTGTGTTGGTAATCCATTAAGTTAAAACCAGAAGGATGGTGCACCCCAAAGGATATGTTACCTCCAGCTTTTGCTAGGTAATTCCGAGGTTTGGGAGTTAGGAGCTTAGTATATACCAGGCTTCTAGTTCTCGTTTCAGGTTTTTTTCCATGTAAGAATCCTGTTGTTAAGCCTCGCAGGGGAACGCCTTTATTAATACACTTTTGAAAAGAGGTAATGATGTGATGGATTGCTGTTGCTAGCAGGGTAGGTGTGTATGTTAAAGCTGAGAGCATTATGGGTAGCCTCCGCAACTTTAGATTTCAACTCTAACAGAGTAATTCTTAAGGTTGGTGTCGGGGGAAAATTTATTTTGCCAGAGTAAGTAAGACCTGCTGATAGAAAGTAATTTAGTTATTGAAATTTTCCTTATTTACAAACACGCTGGAGGTTCTAATTCAAACGCTATTTATAATGCTATTTAATGTGGGCCTATGATGGTTAAATTTAGTATTGATATACTTAGTGTATTCGTTTGTTTTGCAGTTGCAGAATATAAAGATGAGTTTAGATCTAAAGATAACGCCAAGGAACCAAAGATAACGCTTTTTTGATGTTGCCCTCGAAGGTGATGGTCAGATTAAAATTGGCAAAGAATTTATGCACTTGCCTGCAATTGAAGATGACCTATGTCGTGGTGACTACTTAAATTGATTATATAAGAGACAGTTTCATAATTCTTTTCTTTGTAATTTCATTTTTGTAATTCATTTCTTCGTTTGTTTTATACATCGAGGTAACACCTTGTTAAAATATTTTTCAAATTGCCGAGCTGACCGGTCACCACCGCCGAAACAACCCCGCGAGGAGGCAGCAGCCGAACGCGGCCGCAGTGCCGGACGCAAAGGAAAGTGGCGGCAAAGGGAGGCCCGGGTCGCGCGTGGAGCTACCGACGACGGCTTCAGCGCCGCCGCGTTACCGAAAAAGCACTGATCGACGCACTAGTTAGTTATCGGGATCAACAAAACGGATCGCTCCACCAACTAAGGACGGCCATGCTTCACCACCCACCGAATCGAGAGAGAGCTATCGCTCTTTCAATCCTACCGGTGTCCGAACCGGGTGAGTTTCCCCGTGTTGAGTCAAATTAAGCCGCAGGCTCCACTACTGGTGGTGCCATTTCGTCAATTCTTTTAAGTTTCTGTTTTGCAACCATACTCCTCCCAGAACCGACAATGGCTTCCCGCGCAGGCTACCAGCCGTGTGATCGAACCGAACGCCGACGTCGGCATCGTTTACAGTCGGAACTACGACGGTATCTGACCGCTTTCGAACCTCCGACACTCGCTCTTGAACAAGGAAAACGTGCTTGCCACACGTCGTCGCTGCAATGCATCTTGCGACGATCCAAGAATTTCACCGCTAAGGTCGCAATATGAGTGTCCCCGATCGCTCCCTTCGATCATTGCCTTTTCGTGAACGGAGACCGACAAATGGCACGTGGACGAGGCCATTTTCCATCATTCCATGCTTTTTGTATGCAAGCCAGCATGGCTCGCTCTGAGCACTCTAATTTTTTCACGGTGAACGTACTCAAACACTCAGCGAAGAGCAAACTCCGAAGAACAATGCGGCCGAAACGACCGCAACGTGGATGGAGAGCCCGACGACGGCTGCCTCGTGGCTCCAGCCCCAACCCACGCGACGCCGCTGGAGCTTCGCCGCTGGAGCGTCACCGCTGGAGCGTCGCTGCTGGAGCGTCGCCACTGGAGCGTCGCCGCGTGAGCGTGAAATTGGACGGGCGAAGACAGGGCAGGGCAGCCGACCCGGCAGTGATGCGCTCAGATCTCGGCGGCCCGGCTGCGCATGCACCGGCGAATAGGGCCAGGAGTGCTAACAGACGACTGAAGCTGACGTGTGCGAGGCGCGTCGGCGACGGCACCGTCGCCCCGAACGTGCTGGGGCACGTTTTCAGAACCCGAATGCCGACTATGAGCTTTTCAAACACAACAATTTTAATATACGCTACCGGAGCTGAAATTACCGCGGCTGCTAGCACCAGACCTGCCCTCCGGTCTATCCTCATTAACGGATTTGAAGTGCATTCATTCCGATCACGAGTCCCGCGTCGTTATTTTTCGTCACTAACTCCCCGTGCCGGGAGTGGGTAATTTGCACGCCTGGTAGCCGTTTCGCATGCTCCGTCTTTGAATTGAATCCTGATTTCCCATTACCCGTTGCTACCATGGTCGGCACTTACCGGGCCGTCGACAGTGGGCTGCCGAACGGTGACTGCCGAACGCCGTCTTTCGGAACGACGCCCGGGTGCGACCTGCGATCGCGGCTTCGATTGTATTATTAGCTCTAGAATTGCCACAGTTATCCACTCTCCTCGTGATGAGGAATACGATCCAGAGCTATCCTGTTCCTGAGCTATTTCACCATTCGTTTACGGCATGAACTTACACTTGCATGGTTTAAGCTTTGAGACAAGCATATGACAACTGACAGGATCAACCAGGTATCATCGATAATCGACAGCAGTCGCTACTGCGGTAGCAGGCGGCGTCTGCGATGGAAGAGCGGTGTGGAGTGCTTCTTCCCCGACACCAACGCGACCGACGCGACGCCGCCTTGCACGAAGAGCGAGCAGATCGGACGTCAGCCGGCAAGCGCGTCAGGCTCATCCGGTCGACGGCCGGTCGTATGTGTTCGCCGCCGCCACCGCGGCGGAAACGAGAGGGTTTGTTGAGCAAAACTGTTTTCGATCCGACGTCCGCGCATCGAGTCACTGCTGGATGCGGGCCGGTACAGGTCAAGCAAGTGGGCTGGTTTCGGCAGCGACGCGCACGTCTGCCAGGAGAGGCGACAGCTATCTCGCCCCGCGCCGCGCGTGCTAGCATCGAAGCTGTTGTGACAGATTGCGGCCAGACTGCAGTCAACGAACGTGTGATCGACGGCGGCATGCGAGACAACGTGCAATAGCGTGAGAGAGGCGAGCTGGAGCACGTCGTCTGAAAGGTTAAAATGCAAAGTCGACCTCGGCGGCATTTGAACTTAAAACGGCAACGCAGTAGAAATGTCACTAAGCATTTTATCTACTGTGGTAATGATTTTGTTATGTTGTCTGAAAATTAAGCATTAATTTTTTAATTTTCTGTGCGACAACAGTGACAAAACCGTTTCCTAAACAATCTACTAATAACAATATAAAAACTTCCTGATGTATCTACTAACAACAATATAGGAAAAAAAGTAGCAGGCGAAAGTATCAATATATGGTTTTCAGAATGACTTTGTAGATTGTTGTGGCTTGACCTGAATGCAACTTTGAACAGCAGACCAATACTCAAAGGAGTTCAAGCCATTCTTCTCTTGTCTTTTTTTCAGCCTACATTGCCTAATGTATTCTCTTTTTAATCGAAGGGTTTGATTAGAGGAGGATTTAGCTACTATTTCTCCTCGACCGAGCTACTACAAAGAGACTCGCTATGTACTTAGATATAAATGCCAAACATGGAAACATGGGAGTGGACAGATTTATGGAAAAAATATAGCAGTGATTACATTTCAGCATCAACAAATGAGACGCCAGTTTGATTCCTATTTGGTTTTCATTGTTTATGAATCTCGACGTTTGCAATACAAAACACTCTGCATTAAACTGAAGTACAGAACGTACTGCTAGGAACAGTCAGGTTTAATTAAAGGGAGGAGCACAGATACAAGCATACATAATTATAATCAAAATTTTCAAAATTTTATTTAACGCTGACCTGGTTGTAGATTCTGTCAAAGAAAAGACAATCGATATATTCTTACTTATATAACTTACAATTTGTATATTGATAATAGCTTCGCACGGGACTTCATTAATACACTGAACTGGCGAGATTGAATATGAAAGGTAGGAGGAGTGAGTGGGAAACGTGATCGCATTCGTATAAATGAAATGTGTTGCTTTGTGTCTTACAATATGTGTAAATGAATGATTCTCATTATAAATACAAGTTTGAATAAATGTACGTGTTGCCGTCGTTTTGATATCTGAGTGTATTTTAACGAGATCGTATACAGAGTATGCGAGACAACCGAGAATAAAATAGCACACAAAGGAAATCAAAGATACCAAACAGCGAAAAAAGGTCATACTCCCAGTAAAACGTTACATACATTTATTTTGTAGAATCAGCTATGAAACTGACCATTAAACAAAACTACATACAACACCAAGCGGCGGCAAGACAGAATCGTCTGCTCTTCGTAACCCACACTACTCACGTCCACAGCAACAACCTCAATGAATTTTTAGAACCGTAGAACTAGAGATCGATTCCTTTCACCGACGACATAGGTTGCCGTATCCTCAACCTCTAAAACAACACCTGATATCCTTGTACACCACATATCAGTGAGTGAACTATGTCACCTCGATTGCTCGGCGATGATCATCTGATGGTGTTTTCGTTGATGATGTGCCAGACACGCTGGACTAAATTATTCCCCTTTCCTTGGGCCATCAATGACATAAAGCGCGAAGAACTATTGTATTTAACATAAGCAGCCGATCTCCAACATTGGGAACTAAAGCTACGAGTAGAGAGTGTTTTTCATTTCCTGTATCACATTGCAACATGCCTTCATGAAGTTCTCTTGACGTTAAAAATGAAATTATGTGTTTTGTGTGTGTTTGTGCGCGCGAATGTGCGTGTGTGCGTATATATATATATATATATATATATATATATATATATATAAAAACAGATAATAAATGAGTATATGCATATATACGTACAGGTGTGTGCATACCTACGTCTACCTGTATATATAGGTGCATATCTGGGTACAGGACATTGCAAACAAAACGTAGACAATAAATAATAATAACCAGAGTGCAGAAAACACACAAGTCACATAGAGAACATTTTCCTTCATCAGCTACCCCCGTTTTAACACCGGCGTTTCGAAGAGTTGGGCAGGACGCATCGTTAAAACGGCTCTTCCCATGGACCACAAATTAAATTTGTATACACAAATTAAACCTGTGCCATGGATGAATGTAGTGGCGGACAAAAAACAGGACAGGAAAACAAACGGAAAAGAAAACAAGACAGGAAAACAAACGGAAAAGGCCATGCGGCCAGACGTCAAAAATTATGTGTATATGAACGCTGTGAGGCGCGAACTTGAAAGTGGGGACGAAGTAAGTTCGCGTGTTTGCTTTGCGATAGCCAAGGAAGAAAAGGATTATTGACCGGAAGCATGTGACCATGCAGAGGTAAGGGAGAGAGAGAGAGAGAGTGGTAGAGGGAGAAACAAAGGGAGGAAGTAGAAGAATAGGTGAGCAACGAGAGAAAGAGAGGAATATAGTAGTAACTGAAGGAAGTACGAGGGGGGAGAGAGAGATACGTAGTAGTAACAGAGGAAGATCGAGAGGGGGAAAACGTGATAGAGAAAGAGATAGAGTAGCGTCAGAAAATATAAAGTTGAAATTACTTATAACAATGGTGACGCTGGCGTTCGGTCATGTAAAAACAGATAATAAATGAGTATATGCATATATACGTACAGGTGTGTGCATACCTACGTCTACCTGTATATATAGGTGCATATCTGGGTACAGGATATTCCAAACAAAACGTAGACAAGAAATAATAATAACCAGAGTGCAGAAAACACACAAGCCACATAGAGAACATTTTCCTTCATCGGCTACCCCCGTGTCTGATATATATAT
>NC_068982.1:39189778-39193593 GCF_001194135.2 Octopus bimaculoides | reverse complement strand
CACACACACACACACACACACACACACTTCTGAAATTCCCAAAATATTATATCAAAGGACCATAAGACACGTATTGGAATGTAATATGAGGAAACTGCTTTTTACTAAATAAATTTTAAAGTTGTATAAGTCTCCATTCTTCATCATCATAATCTTTATAATATATTCTGTATTCTCCATGATATCTGCTGAAGCGAACTCAGAACTTACCAATGGAAGAGAGTACGATTTAATTCTTTATTCTAAAAGGATTTTAGATATTTTTTATTATTCGATGTGGTAATTTAAGACTGTGGGCTCTCTACATACATACATACATACATAAATACAAAACATTCATACATACATGCATACATACATGCATACATACATGCATACATACATGCATACATACATGCATACATACATACATGCATACATACATACATATATATATATATATATATATATATATACACACATATACATATACATATGCGTATACATATGCGTATATATACGCACATACATATGCATATCCGTATATACACATACATATACGTATATGTGTATACACTTACATAGACACATATACGAACTTTTAAAAGTGCATGTGCATGTCTCTGTAGAAGTGTGTTTGGCGAATGTTCCTCTACGTGTGCATCAGTGTTTAGTATCGCGTGAGCGTAGCAAAAAATATTAGGATTACATTAAAGGAGAAATGCAAAAGTGTTTATATGAACAGTGCACAAATTAGTTTTTAATTTTGTATGGACTCTAAGGTGGAGGCGCAATGACCCAGTGGCTAGGGCAGCGGACTCGCGGTTTCGATTCCCAGACCGGGCGTTGTGTGGCTCCGGCAGGGGTTAGTGGCGACCTCTGTTGTACTCTTTCGCCCCGACTTTCTCTCACTCTTTCTTCCTGTTTCTTGAGTAACGCTGCGATGGATTGGCGTCCCGTCCAGCTGGAAGGAACACATACGCCATAGAAACCGGGAAACCGTTCCCATGAGCCTGGCTAGGCTTGAAAAAGGCGCAAAAAAATAATGGACTCTAAGGCGGTGCGCTGGCGGCACGCCGGGTGAAATGCTTAACGGTATTTCGTCTGTCTTTACGTTCTGAGTTCAAATTCCGCCGAGGTCAACTTTGCCTTTCATCCTTTTGGGGTCGATAAATTAAGTACCAGTTGGGTACTGGGGTCAATCTAATCGACCGGTCCCTCCCCCAAAATTTCGGGTCTTGTGCCTAGAGTAGAAAAGGATTATGTATGGACTCTAGCAATTTATTCTCCATGCCAAACGAGCTTCATGCGTTTACCGGATTGGTTACCCACAGCCCGTCGATGTACAGGTTGTATTGGTTTATATGATAACCTGTGGCAGATCTCTGGTTATCAGATGTCTGACCTGACACCGTCTATGACGTATAGGAAACATTGGAAGCGCTTTAGGACAGAAAATTGGAACAGTGTTCGACGGTATTAAATTTCATCTAATAGTGCTGGTTTTGTGATTTTTATGTTAGGAAGCCATCGGTTGCAGCAGCAACAGTAGCAGATATAACAACAACAACTAAAACTACAGTAAGCAGGTAAATATAACCTGAAGTAACATATCAAATTGTTACTTTATTTTCATCTCTGTTACTCTTATAAACATGTAAACATATATAAACAACTTCATTTGACCTAAATGATAAAATACTATTAACGCACTAGTACGCAAATACAAGCTGACATGCATACAAGAGATATGTGTCTGCGCTTCACATGATGCGTGTTAGCGTTTCTGATTGTGGCATATTTGTTACAGTACGAAAACACTGAGTTAAACAGAATGAAAATTCGATTCCTATTCACTGATTTTACAGACAATTTTCAAGTGAGAAATTTCAATTGTATCGACCAAATTTATTTAATGGAATGTATTTATCAAACCCGTTAGCAACCTTTCTCAGTACACCGAGAATTTGTAATGCTCATTCACTGTACAATGTTGTTAATATTTATATCAGTGACCCCTAAAACTATCTCCAGCGAGATTATAAATACTTTTGAAATATAAATCCATGCTTTTGGCCGTGGATGGACAAACAATAGCATCAATCACAAATATAAACCACTGAACTAGTTGTCCGGAAGTTTCACTACGACACCTTTCACCATTTTATTAAGTTATGAGAGGGAGACTTCACGTAATGTCTCAGTCTACTAGAAATGGCAGTCAAATCTCCCTCATATAATACATAGTGATAGTGTAGTCCCGGGTATTATGCACAAAAATATGATATAGTCGTGGATAGCAATACTTTTAATGATAGTCCTGGTCCATCAGAGTTGATCTGGAGTTAAATAACTAAAAGGAAAATTACGAAATTTAAAAGATATGAGCTATTTATGAGAATGAAGAGTGAGAATATAGCGTTTGGAAGACAGTCAACACAGAAGCGAAGATTTTTATGCAGTATCAAGCCCCAGCCTTTTACTCACACTGTATGAAAAACGTAAGCTGTTTGCCCAAAATATCTCTACATATCTCAGTAATGTCTGAGCAATTTTGAAATGTCACACAGTTAATGTTTTTTGTTGCATCCTACGTGAATAAAGTAAGCTAATCTACAATTGAATCTGCTTTCTTTAATATTAAATCCGAAATCAGTAAGTCTACTAACCAGACACTTCAAAGATATTTTAAAACTGTAGTACTTTAGCTTCTGTTTAGCATTTTCAATACATGCCACGGGTCAAAGTACTTAGGGTAGAGAGCATTCTGTCTAATGTTAAAACACTTGTGTTGCTTCAAAATTTCTGTCTTCATAGATAAGAGATGTTGTTTTCTTTGAATTTAGATAACAACAATGTTGATGACATTCGATTTGTTATTTGATCCCATTACAACGATATACAAAGCCTCAAAATATCCTACCAACCTGAACAGATGTTTGGGAAACTTATACTAAGCAATCATCTGATATATAACCCATTCAATTAAGATTTCACTAATTAAAGAAATTTTTGACGTTGATAATTATTGCAGTCAAAGAAAAATTACAGTATTTCATTGTACGAAAGAGCAAACGAAAAGAGAGAAAAAAAGAGAGAATGAGATAGTGAAGAGAGATAGCGAGAGAGAGATTGACTTATTTTTTTTACGTCTGTACATGAAAGCAAAGTAGTGTGTCTTTTTAAGCATGTGATTTTTAAGGAGATAATGCAGAACTTTTTATCAATGTGTGTTTGATGTATAAATATAGCATCTAACGAGCTAATGATTGGGCCTCTACGTAGTCCCTCGATGTACTAAAAGTAGCAACTGACCTCCCACAAAATCATACCCTTTTGTCTTTGAAAAAAAAAAAAAATCAGACCATGTAATATATCTGATATTCAGACAGGATCGTCACGGTGAGAACGCTTATGACCATATAACTGCTTGGTTAGGTCTGACCAGGGACGAAATAACATAAAACTGTACCATTCATAACAATATTTTCATTCGATAACGGTTTCGTAAATATTTGGTAGAATGCACTTCGCAAAACTATTTTTGTGAATGACCCCAATAAAAGTAATAGAAATTGGGTAGTTTCGGTTTATATAAAAAGATTGCAATGTGAACAGAGAAGTTTTTAACACCAAACTAGTGCAAACGTTGTAGTATGTCTGACAAAGCAAATATTTTTCAATATACGCTCTATGAATCCCATGACATAGAAATTTACATTATATTCAACTTAATATTGTAAACTTGGTTATGTATTTACTGATTTTTAGAAGTATACACACGCATACACACACACACACATATATATATATATATATATATATATATATATATA
>NC_068982.1:39181394-39189565 GCF_001194135.2 Octopus bimaculoides | reverse complement strand
ATGTATATATATATATATATATATACGTGTATGCCTGCATGTACATACATACGTGCACACACGCGCACGCACACACATACACACACATACACACACTTATATATATGCATGCATATGTAAGCGAATATGTGCTTGTGTGCAAATGTTTTTTCGTGTGTGTGTGTGTGTGTGTGTGTGTGTGTGTGTGTGTGTGGCAGAGCCGTTAGGCCGTTTGGTAGAAAGACTCACATTATTTCTTCTCGTTCTCTGCGTCTTGACTTCGAGATTTGAGAGTTCAATTTTACTTTTCATTCTTTATGTTCCGATTCTGCGTTTTGGCAGTAATAACTACAACTACACTGATGCCAACTTGCATTGGCCCTAACACAGTAATAGAGACAGTAGTAGTCTCTCCATCGGACAACATCGGCAGCTTAAAGAAGGAAGAATAGCATGCCAGACTACCAAAAAAATATATATATATAGATTGCTCAGGCCTGCGTATGCATGTACATATATGTGATCAACCCTAATAAATGAAGTCCCTACAATGTTTTAAATTCCACCTACCTTCATAATTATCTGAAATGTTTCTTACGCTTTAAGAATTTATTTTCCAATTATCTTAATTCCCTAATAACATATTCTAACACACTACAAACAGCTTTTTTTGTTTTGCTATACTGGACATTATAAAGGGACAAAGCATTCTGAATATCTTAAGTTTGATGTAGTTATACAGGGTGTCCACAAAGTCTGGGTACATGGAGTAAATAAAGTCATAACATAAACAATTAGATATAAGAAATAATAATTTCTTAAAGTATGTGTTAATCCCCATGTACCCAGACTTTGTGGACACCCTGTATATCTCTGAATCAAATGACCTGTTTGTTGAGACACCATCGAAAATTTTGTGTATTGTTTCTGGAATAAATGAATCCGCCGGGGTTTATCTTAAAACTTTTGACGAGAGGTTTATAAGTGTTAAAGTTCAAAAGTTTCCTAGGATCGATCGTTCTTCGTGTGCTTCTAAAATATTTGCCGAACCACTTGGTTTCTAATTTCATTATTTCTCTATTTCTTCTCTTCTTCCGCCACCTTCTTCACACAGCCCTAGCTTCGTACTTATCGGTAGTCACCTCTTTTTCTTGTTTCTCCTTTCCCCCCACCCTCCTTCCTGTTCATCATTATACATAACAAACAGCTACAAGAAACAATGAAAATAGTAATATAAAGACTCGACATAGCTTAAACACCGATTTCATTATAATAAATAATTGAACAATGTATTGTTTTGTACATTCCAAAACGTTCGCTGATTATTCTTACTGATAAGAAAAGAGACTGAAAATGGACATAGTCTTAGCCTGTTGCATTCCACATCAGATAAATATGAAAGAAAACATCTGTTTGTCCGATTCAATATGTTCTTATCAACTAAATATTTCTCATTCCTAAGTGAGAATAGATACAGTGAGTGTGATAATGTCAATCTATCAGCCTATGTAAGGAGAAACATCCGAACAATGGTTGCTCGTCTATCAAAAGTTAACATTTTCTCAACGGACGAATGGAATTCACGTTATTTATATTTCTTGAACACAGTTGCCTTCACAGAATATGACTTGACGTAAAGACGTAAATCAAGTTTCAATGACCAGTCTTGCTTTTCATACGACCTCTTCCAAAATAACATCCATTGAGGGTAAATTCTATTTTAATATTTCGGTATTTTGGACTCACAAAGCAGAGTTTGTCTTCCTGACACACGCTTTGGTTGCTAGTGAGCTTTAGTAAGTTTCGAATTGGTCTCTCTCCCCGTCGATGATCTATACTCATTTCTGCCCAGCTGATTCTAATACATCTTTTCCCTCAAGTCGTCTCCAGTCTAATAACCTAAGATTTGGTCATTAAAAAGAAGTGTTTCATAAACACACAGACATTATACACCCGCACACACACATATACACACAGCCATACCCTCACACATATATACAAATGTAATTTATAATGGAGTTGTTCGATTAGGATTGACTTGAGGTGAAACGATATCAACCATAAGATGTACTTTAATTCCCAAACAAATCAGATTTTAATTTTAAAAATTGTTATAGCAATACACCTAAATCATCTCCAGACGTTGAAAGATTGCATCTACGCGCTAAACTAGAAATGTGTTAAAGGACCTGAATACTCAGAAAAAGGGCAAGTGCAAATGCTGGTAAAACTATAAATACGGATACTAAATTGAAAAGAGAAAAAAATGCAGTACATTCACTTAGTACATTCTACAGAGGAAGCAAAATCAACTTACAATCATTATTCCAATGCATGTGGGTTCTGAAGAAGAAGTATGTTGTCAATAAGCTGATCAATATCTGGATTGTCATTGCCTAGGTCAAAAGATCAAAGAGATTACTTTCTGCCTGGTGGAAAAGTATAAATATTCATGCAACATTTCGGTATATTCAGTTTACCAGAAAAAAAAAGTAACGTCGAAATTCAAACGAAGAACTATAAATACTTCATGACGAATCTCTTTCAATTTCTTACCGGTTAATTCCTTGCCCTGCAGAGATGAAAAGTACGTTAGCAATGAAAGTAATATAAAAGAAAGCGATTCAAATGCTTCCAATGTTGCTGCCACCATCAAGAGTTGGTTGCACTGACGGTCGCCTCTCCCTTCTTCTGCCATTGACAACTGAAGAGACTAAAGGCCTCAGCTTCATTAACAACATATCTAGAGTTTCCCTTCGGAATTTAAGATTTACCGGTCACTTTAAGAAAAGTGTGTGGTACATCTGTGTGGGTGTCATCAAAGAAGCTTAAAGAATACACGAAATTAAAGTGATGAGTAACAAATAACCAAAAATAATAGAAATAAAATAAATAAAACCTTTCTTCTAATAATAAAGATGAAACCAATTCATCTAATTCCCTTTAATACCCCTTTTTCTGATTCTGAAGTAAGCTAATCTTCGAACATGTTCTTATTAGGAACTGTTTAAAAGAAAAAGCGATGTATGTCTTAAAATTGGTTACACGCTGATAGACATGTCCTCCTACATAAGTAAAATGTTCAAAAATAGGAAAACAATCGGAATTTTCACGAGACTATTCCACGTTGGGAATCTCCAGGTAGCGAAAGGGTATTTCGCTAGAAGTAAGATATATGGACAAACGCATATTTACTCATGTTCGACGCCAGCCGTAGTTTCACTTCTCTCACAAACAATATAATGTGTCTTACCGTGAAAAATACAAACGAAACTGTTTTATTTCCATAATATCGCTTGAGATTTAGAAAAGGTAGAGTCGCAAAAGTTAAATCCATTGCAGTACTTAGGTAATTTAAGTGTTCTGCATTTAATACTTATTGATGTCCACTTTGTCCTTCATTCTTTTGTTATCGATAACATGAGTACCAGTATTATACTCTGGCAGATTCAATGAGACTTTAATGCATCAAAAGTTCAAGGAGACTTTCGATTCCAATCATATTTTTCCTGGTTATTTGTCCCTCATATTTCATATAATCATATAATAGTGTACAAAATAATGGAAACACCTAGTATCATAGCATCATAATTTTTAAATATCTATAAAACCATCAAAAGCTTGCTTATTTTTATGATTTTTTTAATTTATTATCAGTGTTGCTTAATATGTTTTGCTAAAGTTGCTGTTTTTTTTCAGATATCATCAGAAAAAGGTAATTAAAATTCATTAAAATGACAGATCATCGGACTTTCAAAGAGGTCAAGTTATTAGTGCTCGTATGGCAGGCGCTAGCGTAACGAAAACAGCCGAAATGTTTGGTATATCAAGAAGTACTGTCTCGAAAGTAATGACAGCCTTTGGGAAAGAGGGAAAAACCTCCTCGTTGAAAGAAAACTCTGGAAAAAACCAAAACTTTTAGATAGGGGCCGTCGAACTCTTACCCGAATTGTTAGAAAGGATCACAAAAGTACAGTTCCCAAAATTACTGAAGAGCTTAATGACCACCTCGAGAACCCAGTTTCCATAAAACTGTTCGCCGAGAGCGGCACAAAGCCGGATTTTACGGGAGGGCTGCAATCAGAAAACCACTGCTTTCAAAAACAAACGTTGCAAGGCGTTTAGAGTGGAGTAAAAACCTACAGAATTGGTCCCTAGAACAGTGGAAGAATGTTATTTTCTTGCACATGTCATCTTTTACCTTATTTTCGACTACCGGCCGAGTATACGTGAGGAGACAGCCAATATGGAAATTCTCATGACCAGACTATAAACAACGTTATAGTTGATTTGAAAGAAGATAAAGTTGAGATATGGTGTTTCTATAACGTAATTTATTTATGATAGATTTATGATTTCATACTCTATTTCATTATACTGTCACAATATCATATTTACATGCACAGAATCATGCACCCCACCCCACCACCATAAAACCTTTCAAACCATTTTCAATTAACCTATGAATACACATACTAAATTTGCTTATTCAACAAAATATTTTTTTTTAAATTGGTGTGCGTCTTATGCCAGAGTGCGTCTTATGCCAGAGTGCGTCTTATACACCGGTAAATACGGTATGTAGTTGTGGGGCAAATATTTCAAGAGATTGCTGAGAATATTAAATAAAAGGACGGTATCGTCACAAATATTTAATATAATGGGTTGAGAAACTTCGTTTAAATGTGGTTATCGATAAGGAAGCTTAGTAAACCAAAAAAATTTAAAACTTCCGTGGTTTAAAGCCCAGTTACCGCATTTTTAGCATTTCCAGATAGAGCAGATTTTTAAGCTAAATTTTAGAGTCGTCTATAACATGGAAGCTACTTCTGAGAGTTACGATTCAAGCTATTATACATGTAAGAGAGTAAGGATAGTATATAGCAGTCCACTGTATATTACTATTCGTGCTAGAGTCTTGTTAATGCTACTACGGTTGACTTGACACTAACCGGTCGTTGTGTCAGTCTTACTATGTATTTTTATCTTATGTGTAGACTGGAGCAACGTAAAGGTGCCTAACACTAGGATACAGTGCACCGCTCGGACCTGGAATCAAACCCACAACCTTGCGATCGAAAACCCGGTAGCCGTACCATTAGGCCGTGCACTTTCTACTGTACCTGTAGCAAAACTCAAAATGATCTCTTAAATTAATAACGGAAAAACATTAATGAATTAGGGTTTGATTAATTATCTAGTATACACACCAAAGCACACATGTTAATAAGTAAATACAGCCTTTTACTTCTGATGAATATTAAACTTGCAGCTTTATTCGTACCCGACAGACATAACTGAACAACTTCGTCGAAGTAGCACACATTACAGTTCGGTATATTTGTGTTGAATTTATATCTCCATTTAGACAATTCAGTGCAGTTTACGATTAGAAGTATAAAAACGAAAATGGCAAATGAGGTGAATAAAAATGATATTCGTAAGTTTTATATATACATATACACTGCAATAGTAATTGAAAATGGTTTAATATTAAAATTACATGGTAAATCTTAAATATTTCAAAGGCTTGCTTACACAAGTTTGCCCCCTCCCACGACTTTGTTTTCTCATAGCTTCCAGAAAAATTGGTATTTTTAATGAAAATTTCTCCATATATACTTCAGATAGAGTAGATTAGTATTATATCGGAACTTGTTAGGAAAAAAATTTTCCGACGGTGGAGAGAGAAACTTCGGAAAATTCAAATGAGTCAACTTCGTATCCTTATAACTTTCAGAAAAATGGGTACTTTTTCAGAACATTTTCTACAAAAACTTTTGCGATGATGTTGATTCCCATTTTATTGGAATTTGCCATGAAAACATTGTTGGGCTCGCACACATACATACTAATACACTTCACATATATATCTGTAAAATGTAACTTGAAAATTTTGAAAAAATTACGATGTGTGTCAGTAATGTATATGTGCGTGTTCACCATTTTTTTTTTTTACACAGTGAACTCCGATGTAATCGTAATCTACACACGCTGAAGAGTATTTGTAGCAAATTTCATTAAAAATATTCCCTTTTTCTGAAAGTTATAAGGAAACAAGGCCGCCCCGTGAGATTTTCCAAAACTCTTCTTCCTATCTCTCGGTAAAACATTTTCACAAGAAATTTAGATATAATCAGAATCTGCTCTATTCGAAGCGTATCTGTAGGAAATTTCCTTAAAAAGTATCTATTTTTCTGAAAGTTATGAAGAAAGAGTTTTGGGATGAAGAAAGAGTTTTGGGATGAAGAAAGAGTCATGGGATGGGCACGCTAGCGTAGGGATACCATTCAAAACATAAAATTTCACTAAAAAACTGCAAAATCGCTTCTCATCGTCTTGAGAACCTAAGAATCCTTCAGAATCATCAGGGAAAATTATATAACCGCACGCTTCTTCTTCGTCATAGCTATCTGTAATTATAGTTTACCCATCATGCACTGCTTCTTTAACATCATTATCGTAGGTACTCATCTTCTCTGCCATCAAAATGTATCCAAATGCCACATTTCTTGTATGGATTAATGATATCGATTTCAAATTTTGACGGAAGGCCAGCAATTTCAAGGGAAGGGTTAAGTCGATTACATTGACCCCAGTGTTCAACTGATACTTATTTTATCGACCCCGAAAGCATGAAATGCGAAGTCAACCTCAGCTGAATTTTGACTCGGTACATGAAGACTCTAGCAACTCTACCAGCTCGCTACCTTGTATGAATTAATAATTTTAGCTTTAACCTTCTGTGAATTAACGATCTGATCACAAATCAGAGACAAGGCCTCTTCTCGCGTGCACATTTTTTCTCCGTCCCGCATCCGGTTACTCCATTATCTTCTCCTTAAGTAGCTTTTCGAGAACAACATTTGTTTGCAAGTTCATTTGTTATTTGACCAGAAATTAAAGCTCTTCCTCATTGCTATGTCAGCATCACCCTTTACTAAATGTAACAGAAAGTGAATGACAACCAAATTCCTTTCTTCTGTGTAGACCAGGTTATATGTACGACATTCTGTCCATTTCTTACATCCACTTTCATCTGCAGCATTGTTGATGAGAATGATACGTATATCAAAATGCATGATACACGCATAAAAAATTCATTTCGTCATCAAAAGACATTTATACACAGAACAATCTTTCGATCAGTGAATATTGGTACAATACATGTAAACGATATGCATGACATCATTTCGGATTTTTAAATACAAATAAACTGGTTGACTTTTATACGAGTTTATCATTTTGTTGGAGTTATCTCCCTTATAAGTCTTTAGATTTTGAACGCTACAATACGGAGAGGTTTTCTACTGATTCCTTTGGTAATCTAAGTTAACCGAACATTCTCAGTTCATGATTATATGTGAGGCCTCACTACACTGGTACATTCATTAAAATTTTGTAATAATTGCTTCTAAACTAGGAACAAGGCTAGCCATTTTTTAGGGGCTGGGAGTTAGTCGATAACAGACTTCAGTAATTGGTTGGTACTTTATTTTAGTCTCTCTGGGAGGGATGGAAGGAACTGGTTGACTTCAGCGGGATTTGAAATAAGAACGTAAGAACCGAAAATAATGCTGCAAGGCATTTTCCAATGGGCAAATGATTCTGGAACAGCAATAAGACACGTTTCACCCGATCCGAATCACGCTTTAAACATTGAACTAAATCTCAAGATTGCCTTATATAATCAACCATGTCATACAATTTTTAAAAAAGAACGTAATATGAAATATTCCGCCTGTTCTATGATGTGTGTGTGTGTGTGTGTGTGTGTGTGTGTGTGATAGAATGTTTAAGGTACAGCGAAATGAAGCTCGCTACTTACATTGTTTTACGTGGAGGCGCAATGGCCCAGTGGTTAGGGCAGTGGACTCGCGGTCATAGGATCGCGGTTTCGATTCCCAGACTGGCGTTGTGAGTGTTTATTGAGCGAAAATTCCTAAAGCTCCACGAGGCTCCGGCAGGGGATGGTGGTGAACCCTGCTGTACTCTTCCACCACAACTTTCTCTCATTCTAACTTCCTGTTTCTGTTGTGCCTGTAATTCAAAGGGTCAGCCTTGTCACACTGTGTCACGCTGAATATCCCCGAGAACTACGTTAAGGGTACACGTGTCTGTGGAGTGCTCAGCCACTTGCACGTTAATTTCACGAGCAGGCTGTTCCGTTGATCGGATCAACTGGAACCCTC
>NC_068982.1:39178705-39180502 GCF_001194135.2 Octopus bimaculoides | reverse complement strand
GGCGGTGATGGTAGTGGTGGCGGCTTTTGCGGCTGCTGCTGCTGCTGATGGATCTTTGTCGTTCCCTGATGATTCTCTTGTTCGCTTAACTGAATTAACCTGTAAGTGGTTGAGAAATCCACAGACACGTGTGCACATAGCACATAGCCTCAGGCAGAGGCACCGTGACATAGTATATGTGATATAAGGCTGTGCATCTTCAATTACAGGTAAAAACCAATCCGATGGGGTCCAGTAGTGGAGTTTCTATCTACTTAATCTCTCTCACAAGGTGTTTGACCTGAGACTATGGAAAATGGCATTTGCCCAAGTATCCATGCAGTGAGTCTGATGGTGAGACCTCATACTTGTGAAACGAACGTCGTAAACAGTTGTCCCTCGGCAGCTACTGAAAGTTTCTACCTTCTAGTTATATGATGCGTTGTATCCATAACACTTGATCAACCTTAATAAAATAAACATATTATCAAATGAATTTAAGTCAAGACCCACGAGAATTTTGAGGAATATTTCTAAGTATATTAGTTAATGTGTCTTTCCTATTATTTGTAGCAGATCGAGCGACCTCGTGCATGGCATCTCGTTGATATAAGCAGCTGAAATAAATCACCGTTATTCTAAAAGCGTAATGGAGTTGATAGGAAATTCTAATTTTTCTGTACAGAATATAACTTACTTTGTACTGAATACAAAAATCCCTTCTATGGCATGGTGTGCTAACCAAAGGATTTCGTTCTTATTGCAGATACTAATGAAATTGAGGCGGAATAGTTAAGAAGTCTGTTTCGCAATCACAAATCTCACGTTCACTCCCGCTGCGTTTCATCGTGTGCAAGCGTCTTTTACCATTGCCTCTCGGTGAACTCATGGCCTGTCAGTGAAAATACGAAGACGGAAATTTGTAGTATATCATTCAGACTCTAAGGTAGAAATATGTCAAGAGTACACGCGTCTGCAGAATACTCAGCCACTTTCAAGCTAATTCAAGGCACATGTAGCTAAGTTCATAGAACAACTGAAAATCTTATCGTCGATAGCGACGCTAATCCATTTGCTTACTAATAATTATATATCCATGGATATATTTTGATTTCTTATTTCGAATGTCATTGATACCAACAGCGTGTGTGTTTGTGGTTGTCTGTATGTCTCCCTTTCTCTTTCCCCTTTTATACACACACACACACACACACACACACACACACACACACACACACAATATAGGACAATTAATTAGTTGTCATAGTAATACTCAGAGTTTCAGATACCGGAGCTAAAAGCTAGTAGGTATCCTCATCAGTTATTAAGTTACAGAAAAAAAAACTGTGGAAAATAAATAATAAGGTGTTTATGTCTGTACGTTAATGTATGTATATATATACATGTGTACGTATGTAGATTTTATGAACGAAGATTTCTATCTTTATGTGGTTGTCTTATTACAATATCATATCTTTTACTTTTATTTATTCTGTCCAGGCCTATCAAAGTAACTTCCCTTTATTCAACGGGTTTTTTTCTCTTTCTTATAGCGTTCTTGTCTTAATAACTGACAAGAATACCTAGTAGCTTTTAGCTCCGGTATCTGAAACTCTGAGTATTATTATGACAACTAACTGATTGTTTTGTATTATATATTTATAGATAAATTCCTCTATTTACATAATATGGAGGTCTCATTCATTCTGTAGAAATATTATTATTATTATTATTATTATTATTATTATTATTATTATTATTATTATTATTATTATTATTATTACTATTATTATTATTATTATATATATATATATATAT
>NC_068982.1:39175796-39178489 GCF_001194135.2 Octopus bimaculoides | reverse complement strand
TGTGTGTGTGTGTGTGTGTGTGTGTGTGTGTGTGTGTGTGTGTGTGTGTGTGTGTGTGTAATTGTGTGTGCGTTATAGATATTCTGAACTTGAATCAGTCGACTTTTGTGGGCGAGTATGGTTTAGTCACACGTATTATGTTTTCGTTCATTGATTTAGGTTTCTTTAGACAAGCAAGCAAGAATTAACAATCTCTCAGCTCCATCACTCTTGATCCAATTATCTGTCAAGATATGGCAGCTGGTGAATGAGAAGTTTGCACTAGCACTTGGCAGGTACACATTACAGCCGAATAGACTGGAGCAAAGTGAAATGAAATATGGCTCAAAAACAACGCAATATGCAGCCAAATTCTGGAATTAAATTTTCCAACTTAAGACTACAAACCGAACAATGAAGCCATGCGCCTTCACAAACATGAATCAATGACTGATTCAAAGGTCGCTCAGAGGTGTACTAGCCACTATTAAAAGTTAGGTGGACTCACCCGTTAAACTTTAACTGAGATAGCATTTAGGTAGACGCAACCATTAGGGACATGAAGAAGGAGAGATGGGCGCCACGCATCAAAACTCTGATGAAATTATTTTTTTGGTACATATAGAATAATTCTTCTAAGAAGTACGACGTTTAAAATTTCTATCTCAAAAGTGGATTATTTAAATAAGAAAATAGAGTTTGAAAATCTAACTTCGAGAGTCAAGTATTTCCTATTGTACCCAGAGATTATACTCGTTGGACAATAAATAATAAAGTGACAGATAACAAATTTTTATAAATGATATCATTAAATTTTAATTTCTAACTTTTTTTCTTTAAGTTTACCATTCAATATGATCAAGAAAACATTAAGCCACACTCAAGTCTATAATTTAAATCAAGGGAGGGAAGTAGAAAATGACAACTTCATAATTAAAGGGAGATAATAGAATGATTCCACTTTTATAAAGATAAGGGTAAAAATACATCTGAAATTATAATAATATGTTCATATAAACGTAGACATTCTTATATACGCATGCATGTGTGGCGTGTATACACACACATACACACACATGTATGTGTGTGTGGCGTCATGCAGTCATGTTGCCAGACAGAATCTTCGAGCTGTCGTATATATATATGGGTGCTCGAAGATCACTTACTCACACACAGACACGCACGCGCACGCACACACACACACACACAAACACACGCGTGCGCACGCGCGTGTTTATTTTTTAACATGTTTCAGTCATTCAATTGCGGCCATGCTGGAGCATCGCTTTAAACGGTTTTTTTTTTAGTCGCAGAAATCGACCCCACGACTTATTCTTTGTAAGCCTGGTACTTACTCCATCGGATCTCACTAAAGTTACTGAGACATAAGCACACCAACATCGGTTGTCAAGCGATGGTGGGGGGACAAACACAAACACAAACAGGAACACATAAAGATACATACATACATATATACCACGGGCTTCTTTCGGTTTCTGTCTACCAAATCCACTCACAAGTGGAAGGCACTTGTCCAGAGTTCTACGCAGTGATATTGAACCTGGAAGTATGTAGTTGGGGAGTAAGCTTCTTACCACACAGCCATGCCTGCGCCTACATATATACAGGGTTTTATGGGTAAATACGTAAATTGTTGCTTTTTTTTTTTCGTGCATGTGTATTGTGTGCTTTTGATTTTGTTGACTATACAGTCTGGTACGGTCAGTGGGGTATCGTCTGTGAGAAAAACAGCATCATGACGCAATTCACGCTGCCAGAAATTTGGAAATGACATGCTGTACTGATTAGCATTCACGCTGGAAGCTCCAATACGAAAATTTCAGAGTATTTGGGTGTGGATCTGAAGACAGTGCAATATGAGGACATGTACCGAGAGTGATAAAAATCAAACATCCAGTCAACATCATGGTGTTTGCAGTGATCACGCCTCCATTCATCTTCCCACACGGCCTCACAATGAACACGGAAGCCTACATCAAGTGCCTGGAGGAGGTAGTGCTACTCTGAGTCAAGAGGGTGACTGCTCGAAGACCGTATGCCTGGCAACATGACTCTGCACAATGCCAAACAAGCAGGAGAACGGAGTCATGACTGTCAGACAATTTCTGTGACCATATCACCCCTAACATCTGGTCAGCTAACTCGCCAGATTGCAAACCCCTTGATTATTATGTGTGGGGCGTAATTGAGCGAGAGACCAACAAAACTCCTTGTAACACCAAAGATGAACTGAAGATAAGGATTATCGCAGCAGTCACCAACTTAAATAAGGAGACCGTCCAGAAGGGTTGCAGGAGATTCCGAAGTCGCCTGGAGCCCATGGTTGAAGCCATATATATATGGTTGAAGCCATATATATATATGTGTGTGTGTATCAGTATGCATGTATATGTGTGTGTTTGTGTATGTGTATTTATGTATGCATGTACGCTATCACACATTTATTGGTATGTGTTGTCCAACCCACTATCCAGCAGCGTCCAATTCTCTAACGGTTTTTTTCAAATGAATCAAGTCATAACCTTATCCATCTATTGTTTTCATAATCGATCATAATGTCTTACGTTTAAGATGATTCCCATGCTTTCCCTGATGAGAAGGTTACAACTTTAATATCAAAGATCCCTATGGATCACACAGGTTGTAACCCTTTGAAACATATGTAGGAATAAAGTATGCAATTATAACATGCG
>NC_068982.1:39174455-39175106 GCF_001194135.2 Octopus bimaculoides | reverse complement strand
TATATATATATATATATATATATATATATATATATATTTATATACATACATACATACTTATATACATACATATATGTATATACATACATACATACATACACACACGCACACACACACACATAAGGCACATACACACATGTAGAAACGAACTCACTTACACACACATGCAAATGAACCTACACACCTACACACACACTCACACACACTCACACACACACACACCCAGGTGCACATACATATACACATACGCAAATGAACCCACACATAACTCACATTCACACACAACAAACAGTGACACATACACGCACACACACACACACACACATACATATGCACACACACGTTCTGTTATTACACACACACTTGCAGACGCACGCACACATATTCACCTCCCTTTTTCACTCTCCTGTCTTAGAAAGAACTTTTCCTCCACCACTTCCTCTTCCGGTCCTTCCACAATGTAACCTCGTGGACATCGGTGTTGAGTTTTTCTTTCTCCGTTTTTCCCTTCTTTGAACTTTCCTTGTTTCCGACGAAGGGCTCCGCCCGAAACGTCATACTCTCTCTCTTTCCTTTCCCGATCGTCTAATAACACTATCCGTATCACGTCCTCACGTTGTTGTTTTTTGTTATTGTTTTTGTCTTTTTTTG
>NC_068982.1:39172023-39172756 GCF_001194135.2 Octopus bimaculoides | reverse complement strand
ATATATATATATATATATATATATATATATATATATATACACCCAGAACCACACTAATAGCTTAGCTGTGAAATTTAGGATTTCTCGGTTTTCTGTGACTCGATTTTATTTAAACTCTCCCCAGCTGATTTACACAATATGGCAACACCATTGTTATGTTTTCATTATTCGGTATAACGTCCTTTTTTTTATTGCTGATTCTTCAGTTTTTGGGTGACCCATGCAAATAGTTTTTGAATGAAAATAGCCCATCTATACGTTGTTTTTCAGAAAATGAAGGGTTGAGACATAGAGATAACTGTGACCATGCTGGAGCACCACTTGAAGGGTTTTATTCGAACAAATCGACTTATTTCTTGAGCCTAGTACTTATTCTATCGATCTCATTTGCCAAACAGCAAGGTTATGGGTAAAAAAAAAAAAATCTCAGCGGAATTTGAACTTAGAACATAAAGACAGACGAAATACAGTTCAGCATTTTACCCTGTCTTTTACTTCTTTCAGTCATTTGACTGCGGCCATGCTGGGGCACTGTCTTGAAGAATTTTTAGTCGAATGAATCGACTCCAGTTCTAAATTTTTTTAAGCCTGGTATTTATACTATCGATGTCTGTTGGTCTGTTGCCGATCTGCTGTTATGGGGACATAAACACACCAACACCGGTTGTCAAGCGGTGGTGGGGAACACACACACACACACAAACATCCAACTGAGCATCCTACACCCATATAT
>NC_068982.1:39170582-39171688 GCF_001194135.2 Octopus bimaculoides | reverse complement strand
TATATATATCGTGGGTAAGCCCAAAACAATGCGAAGTAAATGCAAGGTAAATCACAAGAAAACAAATATATGAATTAATGTACACTTACCTTGTATTCAATATTTCGGGGTTATGAGCCCATTTTCAAGAAAATAAGCGAATGTTGCCGATGTGCGTGTGTGTGAGCATGGGTAGAGTGGACATGCACGGAAAGGTGTTACTATAGCAACTAGCTAGCTTCCTGTAACTCTCATCTGTTGTTGATTTTAGGTTTCTTTTGGTGTATGAGGATGGCCTCAGAGAATCTAAGGTTGCCCCTGTTCCGCTGTTGCCTTGATGTGCACCGTGAATTCACGAGTCTGGCATTTCCGTAGACGTTTCTACACTGAAGTGTCTCCCTGCATGCGTTCCTTAATGCGTATATGCAGTTTTGTATTTGTGCTTCCTATGTAGGATGCACCATATTTTCCACAGATGATCTGATATACAACATAGGTCCTTCTCTCCCTCCTCCTCCGCTACACTACTGTAGCGATACAACACGCAGTCCGCAGGGAAGGACTTAACGTACAGATAGTGCACACCGACCCTTCCCTGAGAAAAAAACTCTATCCAAGAACAACACCTCTCACTACTCCGAGGTATTCACATTATCGAACTTCCCCATCAATGACCTTGAATTGTGCCAGAGGATCTATGTTGTATATGAAATCTTATGTGGCAAATGTGGCGCATCCTACATAGGAAGCACCACAAGAAAACTGCATGCGCACATACTTACATGCACACGTACATACATACATACATATATACATACATACATACATACATACATACATATCATGAACTAACTGTTACTTTCTCAGATGCAGCACGGAATTTTGTCAGTGAACAGGTCGCGGTCTCAAAGCGACGAAAATATTTTGGCAAATTAGATTTAAATGTTGAAGTGAATCGAACGGTTTTTTTTTTGTGTGTGTTTTTAAATGGTTTATAAACACCTTCCACGCTACAATTGTTTTAGATTCAGCAAACAATCTCAGATCAGGTCACTTGCTATACAAGTACATGTCCGTAATATTTATATTCAATTTTTGATAATTTGGGAATGGTATAAAGTTATTTT
>NC_068982.1:39168502-39170420 GCF_001194135.2 Octopus bimaculoides | reverse complement strand
TATATATATATAAAGTTTCCGTCTGCCAAATCACAAGGCATTAATCGGCACGAGGCTATAGTAGAAGACACTTGTCCAAGATACCATGCAGTAAGTCTACTCCCTGAACCATGTGGCTATCAAGCAATTTCCTTTCCGCATAGCCAAGCCCCTGTGTGTGTATGTGTTGGGGACATAGGCAGAAAATATACATCATCATATACTGTTTCTTATCACAAAAAATTATGTCGGTAATTCGAAGAGCTGAAGGAGCGTCAGATTGAAAGCTTGCGACATTTTTATCATAGCTCCGCTTGCCAAACTATTTGATTGGTCAACTTTTGACCCTCAAAACTTCCAAACCTCGTTAATACACTCACTTTCCATTACTCATGCTGATATCTATTAACATTATTCACAACCTCTCATTTGTTCTGTTGTACTTTTGGACGAGCATTCCAACGCGCTTATTTCATCGATAATGCTGAGATATTGAGCGAGATGTCATTGACCACTTCTTCTATGGACCAAATAAGTTACTGAAACCATTCAATAAGAGCCTGAGGTAGAGTACAACGTTAAAAAATTAATAATGAAAGTCGAAGGTTTCTAATTTAAGAAGAACATTAATCTTGTGAGAGGGTGTTTGTCGATTACGTTCAGACTAGTACTTGAGTGCTACTTTTTTTCATCGATTCCGAAAGGATTAAAAGCTAAGTAAACCTCTGCAGGTTTTGAATTCAGGACATAAATAAACAGTCGAAAGAAAAACCACAAGGCACTTTTTGCCCCAATGTTCTATTACGTATTTGAAAACAGAACGTAGTGTCCGTAGAAATACCGTTAGGTATTTTGTGTGATGTTTTATATATTATGACAAATGATAGCAAAGTGAAGAACGAATCTCAAGAACACATTTTATATTCAGTAATACACTCACATACACGCACTGACACGCAGACAGACAGATGGACAGGCAGACAGACACACAGACACACACGTTCGCACATACACACACACATATAAGTATATACAGGCATATACATACACATGTATATGCACATATATATATATAATCAAAATAAGCAGGTGATGCATTACGACCGTTTCAAGCGCCTCCATTTAATTGAACAATGCAATCATTACATTAATTTAAATGCAGGGCTATCCTCAGCTGCATAAATAAATAGAATTTTTAATCAGTTGGACACATTAATATACTTTTACTCAAATTCTTTAATAGAGCAAAAAGAGGGAAAGAACCCATGTTGCTACTAATGTAGCTAAGAATATACTACACTTCTAAGAACTGCATGAAGTTTGTTAGGGTCATAGCTTGTGAAGGATTGTGGTTCATTTTTAATTTATTAGTCTTTTTTATCAACTACCAAATCTAAGGCTAGAGGACAGTGTCTGTTTAGAATGGAGGGCAGGGTATGGTCATAAATACTATCAGGATTTTAGGATTTGTATAAGTAATTGTCTATTAAGAAGCTACACCTGCGGCAGGATTGTCATCACAAGCGTTTACGTACGACAGGCTTCTTTCAGTTTCCGTTCATCATATCCTCTCACAAGGCTCTGTCTGATCGACCTGGTACTGTAGTAGAATACCCTTGTCCAATGTGGTATGCAGTGGGACTGAACCCAGAACTACATGTTAGTGAGGCAATCTTGCTGCTACTCAGCATCACCTGCACTTATGCATATATATGTGTGTGTATGTGAGTGTATGTTGTGGGTGTGTGTGTGTGCGTGGGTGTGGGTGACAATTTGATACACATAACAAAAGAGCTTCTAATCGTTCCATGCTTTTGCACACACACATATGCATACATATATATACATATATATACACACACGCTCACACTCACACACACACATACACACACAAATATATGTAAATATATGTATATATATATATATATATTTATATATA
>NC_068982.1:39166675-39167486 GCF_001194135.2 Octopus bimaculoides | reverse complement strand
TATATATACATATATATACATATGTATGTGTGTGTTCTTTTATTCTTGTGTTCTTTTACTTGTTTCAGTCATTTGACTGCGGCCATGCAGGAGCACCGCCTTTAGTCGAACAAATCAGCCTCAAGACTTATTCTTTGTAAGCCTAGTACTTATTGTATCGGTATCTTTTGCCGAACCGCTAAGTTTCGGAGACTCACAAGGTTTTGGTCATCTTGAGGTTATAGTAGAAGACACTTGCCCATGGTGTCACGCAGTGGGGCTGAACCCGGAACTATGTGATTTGGAAAGAACGCGTTGGAAGTAAGAAACATGATTGACGAGCTATGTAAAATGTTTGTGGGGCGTGTGTATGGGTGCCTGCGTGTGTGCGCTCGCGCCCGAGTTTGTATGCATATATATGCACGCTCGGGCGTGTGTGTTTGTACATCCATTAAAATTCCTAGAAACTGATTAATAGTCGTGAATATTAGTAAAATGCAATTAAAAAGAAGGAAGGTATCGTGTTTATTTGAACAATATACATAAAGGAAGAAAAACGTTCAAACTCACTTTTCACTCCTAATTAGTAAACAATTTGATAATTATTTGTAAATTAGGCTCAAGAACAGATATTTTGAGGGATTGGAATACACTGACCCCCAAAATTGAGTACTATTATGTATTTTACCGACCTGGAATATTGAATCGAAGACACAGAATGTGAAAAAGAACACCAATCTGACCAGTGTTATATTGTCTTAATGAATTTAGCATGTTTAAAAACAGGTAGACCCTAATTTGTATCTGTGTGTGTGTGTGTGTGCACCAGTAT
>NC_068982.1:39154720-39165807 GCF_001194135.2 Octopus bimaculoides | reverse complement strand
AGAGAGAGAGAGCTGAAGGGAAAGAGAGAGAGAGAGAGAGAGAGAGATATGACAAAAGTTATTTTACTCCACATGGTTAGAAATTGCGCCTAGAAGAGAAGAGAATATACAAAGTGTTCAGGCTAAATTTGAAAGTTCACATAAAAGAAAAAGAAAATAAAAGTATTCTAAAACGTCAAAAAATATGTACTGGAATTATGTTTGGGAGATAACAGTTTGCTCAAAATAGCTGCCCTCAACTTCCACCACGGTCTTATTGCTGTTTGGGAACCTGGTGCGTTCATTCCTCGTTGTGTCCCTGGGAATATCTTCGAAAACCTTCTCTATGTTGCCCATCAGTTTTGCCTTGGTGTGGCTGGCAGAGCAGTTGGTGTCTGTCAAATGTGCTTTACACGTAGCAATCCATGCGGGGATAGGAAGTCAGAAATTAGGGCTGGTGAAGCTGTAGAAATTCGCCGACAACCACCTGACTCTTCCCGGGCGATGTGCCAAGGAGCCGAATGTCGCTGTTACACATATGACCTTCCAGGCGCAGCTCTCTCCAAAAGCTTCGCATAATTTTCTGAATTGAGCATAAGGCGTGTGGATGTAATCAGAAAGCCTGCGGCGCCTCTTTCTTCAGACCACGGCTTCGTAGTCGCCATTGCAGCTGTCCATCTTTATGTGTGCGTATGTATGCACAGACATACACACACGCGCGCGCGCACAAACACACGCACACGTAACATACATGCACACACATACACGCACACCCGTACACACGCACTCACAGACACAAACGCGTACACACACGACAACATCAACGCACACACGCGCTTGTTCCCTCGCCTCTCAAACACACACCACACGCAAACACACATACACACACATATACATACACAGCCGTAAACACGCTTTCATAGGCACTCATACGCACACACATGGCAACATCAACCCGCACGCTTGTCACCTCACCCTCCCAAATCCCTCAACTACACCCACACCCACACACGCAAGCACACATTCAGAAACGTACACTCACAAACACACACGTACAAACACACAGCAATATCAACTCACTCACACACGTGTCACTTCAACTAGTACCACAGAATCTAACTAATCCTACTAATGTATCAGATCCACCCAAACATAAACATATACGAACGCACACACGCACACACAAACACACACACTACACGCACACACACACACACACACAAACACACACACACGCACACACGCACACACGCACACACACACACTGGCCATTTTCACTTTATGTCTGTGCACTTCAGCTATGTAACAACGTACGTGCTTTTCTTTTGTTCGTTCTCACCGGATTTTTGCTCTTTCCGCTTCCTTACAAAAAGCGATGCTCGAAACGTCACATAACCCTCTCTTTTTTCCTTCTTAAATTGAGTGTCATCCTAGTACATTCACTGTGAATGTTCTTTTGTTGTTTTCGTTTTTAATTTTTATTTCAGATTTGCCTATTATCGCATGCTCATACGGATGTTCTACATCCTTCCGTCGATGATTTGGTGTAACTAATTCTTGAAATTTTCCTACGCTGGATCACTCTACCCTTTAATTATGCCATACCTATGATTTCTCTCGAAGTACGTCCTTTTTGTACCTTTGATATTATTTGAGATTATATATATATATGTATATATGGGAGAATTTACGGAAAAAAACAGCAGACGAAGACAGCTGGTGTAAACAACAAATGGATGTATTAGTTTAACGCTCGGGAATAGAGAAAGTCTTTGACGTTTCGAGCTAACGCTCATACATACGTATATGTACATACTTACAACTATATATATATATATATATATGCATATGTGGGCACGGGGCATCACGAAACGTGTACAACAAAAAAATACGAAGCACGAGTACATGGAACATGAATTATTCTTTCGAACAACGACACAAATAGAAAAAAAACATAAAGAACAACCCTTCATCAGTTGTTGGTTGTTTTTCTACTCTCGTATTTCGAGCATTTAACAACAATATACGCTTTCGATAAAACAGTTGCTCTCGCAAAGCAAATTAAATAAAATTTGGTGAGGTCCAGATCAAGAAAAGAACTCTTGAATTTGTTGGTGAAATCCAATGATCCCTTCAAGTCAATCAGGTCCATCGCCAGGAACATGGGTATGTCTGACTTTCTCACCAGGCAAGCAGTGCATAAAGACATTCGTTATTCCTCATACAAGATGAGAAAGAGCAAATGTTTATCCCAAACCATCAAAGATAAGAGGAAAGACCGCGCTACGAAGCTTTTGAAAAAACTCAAGTGTCCCCTCCAATCGAACATGCCCGTGTTCCCAAAACATATACCGAGTCTAATAAAAATCAAACATCCAGTCAATATCATGGTGTTTTGAGTTTATCACTAATGATTGCGTCGTTATGTATCCATTTATCTTCCTACACGGCCTCACACTCAACACGGTGGCCTACATCAAGTACCTGAAGGAGTTAGTGCTGCCTTGATTCAAGAGGGTGGATGCTGGAAGACCGTATGTCTGGTAACATGAGTCTGCACCATGCCACACAATTTCTGAGACCACATCACCCCTAACATCTGGCCACCTAACTCCCCAGACTGCAACCTCCTTGGTTATTATGTGTGGGGCGCAGTTGAGCGAGAGACCAACAAAAACTCCTTGAAACATCAAAGATTAACTGAAAGCAAGGATTATGGCAGCCTTCACCAACTTAAACAAGGAGACCATCCAGAAGAGTTGCAGGAGATTCTGAAGTCGTCTGGAGGTCATGGTTGAAGTCAATGGTGATTTTGTTGAATAAATTTAATTTTTAGTATTTCAAGACATTTTTATGTAATTTTGGTAAATATATCTGTTAAAATGAGATGTGAGCGTTATTTTCATTTTTGCGTAATTGAGACAATAATTTATTCACTGCACCCGGAATATATATAAAATAAGGCTAATATATGCATATAGACAGACTATTAAGTAGACTGACCTATGAGTTTAAATTGATAAACATTATTAAATTGATGGTGTGGCCATTGCTATATTTCCGCAAATTTTAATTATTGACCAATCCTGTAATTAGCATTTTTTTGTGCATAAGTAAGCTCATCCTCATTTTAACCAAACTCCATTGCACATTTGGTGCAGCAATCCTATTGTTTATTCATCTGTAGTGCCATTGAGTTCTGTTGTTTTGTCTCAGATATTTAATTGCTAATTTTCTTTCTCGCGTTCAGGCTCTAACTTCTGTTTTCTATTTTCAGTTCCTTCTGTTTCCAATGGATGTAAAATAATCAAAACTGGCCTAACGGTTAGCCAGTGGCGCAGGTAGTGTATTTCGCCCGAGGCAATTCTCCGATTTGCTGCCTCTTCACGCCTCTTGCTCCTTATATAGGTTTATACAACTATAATGGTTTTATTGGTAGTCACCAGTTTTTCTACAACAGTTATAGTAATTGAAATAATTGTTATTTTAAGGCTGCTTATTTTACACTCATTTACGAGTGGTCCCTTACCTTGTAAAGGATATCAATAAGTATTATCTCTCAAGTTAAAATGTACGTCATGTTAGCGTAAGTCTTGAACGGACGCTAATGTACACCTATACGTCTTTTGAAAATGTATGTTGAAGATCGTGTCCTTATTATGTACAGCTATAAAAAAAAACGTTACAGATTATTAAACAGAATTAAATATGTTAAACAGGTTGGGAAGAATTGAAGAAAGATGAAATATAATTTTATATATTTTATTTATATACATTATTTCATATATTATTTTTCTAGCTAATTCATAGGCTTAACTAATGAATGAAACACGACAACCAAAATCGGTGTCGAACTTTAAAGAGTATTTCTCGTGGTAACAACCATTACTCTGGATTTGAGTGACGTGGATTAATGTAGACAACCACAAGCACTAAAGTTTTCCCCCAAAATCCAGTGTTTTTATAACTGCTCAACTTGACTTTCAAGAATAGAAATTTCATAAAAATATTCTTTTACTAATTCTCAGAATTCAAATATGAGCAGTTATTTCAACCAATGGGAAAACAACAATCATATTTCCTCGGCATACGACATTACGTCATATTGCCGGCTGTTATGAATTTGGCGCCACGCTACATTCAGCCTTTCACCAGTAGAATTGTCAAAATTTTACAAAAAAGAAATTCGTAATACAATGTTTGAATTAATACTTTTAACAAGTTAAAATATACAATGTATTCACAAATTCCATGTTAAACATAAGAAAATAGCCTTTCAACACGGCTTTACAATTACAAGCGCTTATGTACAGTTCATTTCAGTTTACAGAAAACATTTTTTTTTCTTTAAATAATCCAGGAATATAAAAAAAAAAATTGTGAAAATCCTCTAACAAACTGAGAATTTTCTTTTTTTTTTTTTTTGGAAAATGTACAATTCCACCACTTCTATTTTTTTTCACTTGGGTAGGTGATTTCAAAATTGACTTTTGAGTGTTTCCATTAACCTTAGATTCGCTGTTTTGAATATTACACTATTTCAAATTATGTCGAGATGTATCGCTCGCATCTTCATTTTCAGGACATGAATACTGATCGAAATAAGCTTTTTTTACTCTGTCTAAACTGACAATCTCTTTTTTACCATGCATATCCAAAGTCATAGTTTTATCTTTAATTGACAAAACTTTAAAAGGTTCAGTGTATTTATAATTCAGTGAATTATGAGTAACATCTCCATTAAAAGAATTGGTTTCTTCGAACATTTGACCAGGTAGAGTTTATGTTGTTCCGTACAAGAGTTCAACAGGAGAATATAGTAAAATTTCTTTAACAGCACTTCTGATTCCTAACAATACCACTAGTAAAGCTTCTAGCCAACTGCTAGAATCAGAATAAGTTCTTAATGAAGATTTTAACTGTCTATGAAATCTCTCTATCGTGCCATTAGACTGTGGATGATAAGAAGTCGTACGGATTCTATTAATCCCCAATAATTTATTGAATTCTGCTAAAAGGGTAGACTCAAATTGTCTACCACGATCGGTCGTTAATTTATCCGGGACGCCGAATCTGGATAAATTAGTAAATCCAATTAGTAAACAAAGTTTTTACTATAGTTTTTGCAGAAACATCTTTGATGAGATAAGCTTCTGGCCATCGCGAGAAACGATCTATACATGTCAACAAATAAATGTTATCTTCACATGGAGTTAAGGGTCCAACTATATCGATGTGGATTTGTTGGAAGCTCGCATCTGGATTTGCAAATGTACCTAATGGTGCTTTGATATGACGATGTACTTTTGATTTTTGACACTGCATACATGACTTGACCCCGGAACGAATATCCTTATTCATACCAAGCCAAACAAATCGACTTGATATTAATTTCAATGAAGCTCCAATACCAGGATGAGATAAATTATGTAAGGTAGAAAAAACAACTTTTCTATGCTTTTCAGGTACAAATGGTCTCGAAAAACCTGTAGAAATATCACACCAAATATGTGATTTACACGAATGGATCGGCAACAATTTGAATTTTAAAGAAGTGGAACTGGAATTTTTATATAAAGAAAATTCTTTATCCGCAACCTGCTCCTTAGACATTTCTTCCAAATTTATAGTGTTTAATGAATTTAATGTATCTACATTCATTCTAGAAAGTGCATCAGCTGCAGAATTTTCAACACCCTTGATATACCGTATATTCACAGTAAACTGTGAAATAAAATCAAGGTGTCTAATTTTTCTAGGAGAATATTTCTCCGAAGAACTTTTTAATGCATATGTTAACGGTTTATGGTCAGTTAATAAAGTAAATGACCTACCTTCAAGATGTCTGAAGTATTTAATTGACAAATAAGTTGCCAACAGTTCTCTGCCGAAAACAATGTACTTTGTTTCAGGTGCCTTGAATGTTTTTGAGAAGCAGGACAATGGTTGCCAAGAACCACGATTAAATTGCTGTAAAACAGCCCCTATACCTATATTTGAAGCATCAACAACTAATGATAATTTCGCCTCAGGAACCAGATGGTTTAATAGGGTTGCATCACACAGTTTATCTTTTATGTTTTTTAAAGCTTGCAATTCTTCATTTAAGTTATTAATTCATTTTTCTTTTTTCTATTCTTCAATAGTCCAGTTAAGGGATATAGGGTCTCAGTCACCTTAGGAATAAATTTTCTATAAAGATTAACTATCCCTAAAAATTCTCTGAGCTTTCTTAAAGAATTTGGTACTGGAAATTTTTTAATAGCTTCAACTTTCTCTGGCAATGGTCGAATTCCATCTTTATCAATAAGATGACCCAGAAAAGATATAATGGGTTCACCAGAAACACACTTCGATGGATTTATCACAATGCCATATTTCGTCAATCTCTCGAAAATTTGTTTTAAATGGTCTTCATGAGCTTCTTCTGATGGACTAGCAATGAGAATATCATCGTTATAAGCAAATACGAAAGGTAAATATCTTGTTACTTCATCCATAAATCTTTGAAAGTTATTTGCTGTGTTTCTCAATCCGAAAGGCATGCGAAGGAATTCAGATAACCCAAATGGAGTGGTAATTGCTGTTTTCGGTATATCCTTCTCTTCAACAGGAATTTGATTATATGCTCTAAGTCAATTTTCGAAAAAATAGTACAACCACTCAAAGAAGTTGCAAAATCCATAATGTGGAGAATTGGATATTTGTCTGGCTGTGTTTTCGCATTAAGTTGTCTAAAATCTTCACAAGGACGCCAGTCAATGAGATTCTTCTTCACCATAACTAACGTTGTTGACCAGCTACTACTGGAAGGACGAATTATACCAAGGTCCAACATATGATTAAACTCGGCCTTAGCAACCTTCAGTTTTTCCGAAGATAGTCTTCTCGGCTTGGAAAAACTTGGTGGTCCTTGTGTGATGATGTGATGTGTTACTGAATGCATACACTTGGTATTTAGAGCTAATGGTTTCGTAATTTTAGGGTAATTCTTCAACATCCTGTGATAATGATTTTCTGAGGACGCCATGAAATACAATGGACTGACTGTGGCCTTTGTGCATCTCATTCCTTGGATTTTTAATGAAGTTTCTGTGTCTAACAGCTTTTGGTTTTTACATCTACCATTAAATGATAGTGTGCTAGAAAATCTGCCCCTAATATTGGGTAAAGCAAATCTGCTACTATGAAGATCCACTTATATTGTCTTCCTAAATTTAAATTCATAGTTAAACTAATCTCTCCACATGTTCGGATTTCAGACTGATTAACTGCTAGAAGAGTCAAATAAACAGGTTTTGGTTTCTCTTTCAAACGTTTTACAGGCCAAATTGAACTGGCTGCTCTTGTATCTACCAAAAACCTTTCTTTCGAGTTCGTGTCAAAAACGAAAAATACGCGACTTTTAATGAAGCAAGCTGTCCACAGATTTCGTCACATCTAATCTGTGGCTGAGAAGTTTCCCAAATTTTTTTGTTGTTTATAAAATCAAATGCACATGGCTTAATATACTTGAATGATCTGTCACCAAATTTTGCATGATACCAACATATGGCGTTTCTTTTGGAACTTGGACTTCTTGATCACTTTCGCCTTCTTGCGTCGTTTCTTTTAGTAGAGCGACTGTCTCTTTCGAGTTGAAGACTTTCGATTTTCTTCGTCAACAACTCGAATTGTTTCTCGTAAATTTCTTTCAATGCCTGTATTTCGGTAGAAATAGATGGGAATGCATTCACAGACTCTCTAGATGACAATTCCAAAATGTCGTCTGCCAACTCTGCCAATTGTTGAAAAGAGTTTTGATTCTTAACAGCCGAAAGCAAAGTTTGCGTCTTGTAAGACAATTTAGTAAAGAAAACATCTTTGAGGTAAGATTCTTTTATTTGTTGATCCCCAAGAAGTTCGTTCATTCTCCGAAAAAGTTGTGTTGGCTTCTTATTGCCTAATTCTTCGTTATTAAATAGTTTTGCAAGTTCTTTCTGTTTTGAATTTGAAGTTCTTTTTAAGATTTCTTCCTTTACAGCAGAATATGAAACTGGCTCGATAGGATTTAAAAATAAATCTCTAATCTCCTTGCTTAGAGGTGGGGGTAAATTACTCAGCATTAAATTATATTTTTGCTCTTCATTTATTACACGGTTTGCTTTAAAGCTTGCCTCCAGTTGTGTCAACCAGATGATTGTGTCTCTTTACTGAAGCTTGTGTATAACTCCTATCAAAATATGACATCTCAAATTCTTTTAAATTCTGCTCCATTTATGTCTATAAAAATTTTTCCAACAGAAAATTTTTTTACGCTATGTTATTAAGCTTTCAACAGCTCTAAATATTATTTTTATATTGCTAGAAAGTGCAGTTAAAACATTTTTTCTATAGTTTCTTTCTTCAGCATTCTTCTTTCCACACCCTTACTTACACATTGAGGTCACCAGTTTTATAACGGTTTTATTGGTAGTCACCAGTTTTTCTACAACAGTTATGGTAATTGAAATAATTATTTTACGGCTGCTTATTTTACACTCAATTACGAGTGTATATATTTAATTGTCTTGAGTGAAAGTTGATATTGATAAAGCCGTTCCTTAACTTGTAAAGGATATCAATAAGTATTATCTCTCAAATTAAAATGTACGTCATGTTAACGTAAGTCTTGTACGGACGGTAATGTACACTTATACGTCTTATGAAAATGTATGTTGAAGATCGTGTTCTTATTATGTACAGCTATAAAATAGAAACTTACAGATTATTAAACAGAATTGAATATGTTAAACAGGTTGGGAAGAATTGGAGGAAGATGAAATATCATTTTATATATTTTATTTATATACATTATTACATATATTTTTCTAGCTAATTCTGATGAATGAAACACGACAAGCAAAATCGGTGTCGGACTTTAAAGAGTATTTCTCATGGTAACAACCATTACTCTGGATTTGAGTGACGTAGATTAATTTAGACAACCACAGACACTAAAGTTTTCTCCTAAATCCTGGGTTTTTATAACTGCTCAACTTGACTTTCAAGAATAGAAATTTCATAAAAATATTCTTTTACTGATTCTCAGAATTCAAATATGAGCAGTTATTTCAACCAATGGGAAAACGACAATCATATTTCCTCGGCATACGACATTACGTCATATTGCCGGCTGTTATGAATTTGGCGCCACGTTACACAGCAAACCCCAAACTCCTCCATAAGAGGGTCAACCCGAAGCAGTAACCCCTTGCTCTTCCCCGCTACCCCTCTGGGTTTAGTTGTATATGTATTTTATAGATTTCGTCTATCTGCATTTTTTTTCATCAACAGATCACCTACGTGTCTATAATAACAATCATTGCTGCTTTTTCCTCTATTTTCCGTCAACGTTTTGACCATTTAGCATACCTTTTTCATATTCCATCAACTCCCTCTTTCAAACTCTTAACATGTCTTTGGTATGAAATTATCGTAGTCTCCTTTATTTTTGGACTTCTACATATGGTTTCAGCTTGGTATTAATTGGTATCTCGCAGGATTTTATAATTCATTTTCCGCCGTGCTTACCGAGAATGTGTTTCTTCATCCAGAACTGTTCTCCTTTTATGCATTGCCTAAAATTTTACTAGCACTTACGTTAGATTCCTCTGTGAATTTTGTATTAGCTCTTCAACATTTTCATCTTCCAGCCCCATTAGTGGGGGTGGAGGTGGGGATTTAATTTCAATTTCTGCGATAAATGATTGTTTTTGATTTCTGACTGCAATTTTATATCTATTTGTATTGTATTTTACCCACATTGTCCTTACTTTAGCTATATGCTTTAAATTCCCCATTATGCTTGTCATGAATAAATTGTAATCACGGCCGATGCTTGTATCTAGAAATTTTCTAGATTTATCTCCATTAAGCATATTTGCATAAGCTTGTCAACCAAAATATAGTCATATTGTGCTTTAGTGACGTCGCCGAGATCTATTGATTTCTTGATATTTTGTGTTGATATTTTGTATTGACTACCAAATTCTAGCACCCTAACACATCGATCATTGGTTATATCATGACCACATTTATCTGAACTTTCTTGCCAGTGTAAATTTGCACTAGGACCAATTTTACATGCTAGTCTCCTATTATCATTTTAAACTATTTTCTTGATAGTTTCTTTAACATTTGACCAAAATAGACACCAAATTTTTCAGTAATAGAATATTTGTGGACTCCACCCTATTGTTCTTTAGTTATTAATCCTGACCCCCGTCTTGTCTTGTGTAAAGTTAAATATTGCTGAAACTGCCATAGAAAAGTTTCATTTGGATCTGTAACCCAGGCAGTGCCCATCACATTTCCAGAATACTAGTGTCGTTAGTACTCAAGATCATCTGCCTAATGCACACACTTCTCACTGAGAAAGCCAAGTATAGTGCCGGCTTAGTCGCCCAACACCGACCATTAATAGGTAGTACTGGATTACATAGCGCCAATAGCATGTTTCCTTGTGATGGAATTGGTTCCTATCTGGCAATTGATAATACTTTGCATTATTTGGAGTAAATAACATTATTAATTCTATTGGTAGACATCTGTAACAAACCTGATCATTTCTCTGTGAAGATATGCAGGTAAAGAACTATGTTTAAAGATGATTGTTTGGAGATTATAAAATTATTTAGTGCTTTCATGTAATAAAAATAGAAACGAATAATTGAATTTGTATTTTAATAAAAGTAGGTACGTAAGTCTGATTCTCTTAACTATTATTTTGTCTTATTGACCAGTACATCTTATTTTTTAGAACAAGCAGAAGTTTTGTTATTGACCTTCACGTGATAATTTTTAAGAGAAGAAGTGCCGAATTGATTTAAGTTAACAATCAAATGATAGAGACAGTGTTCTTAAATACTTGTACGTCAGCTTATTGTATTTGTGTCGAATTTCCGTTATTTCTAAGTTTCATCATCTGACATTCCATGTTCCATTTGTTATCCTCCCTTTTAGTAGCCTGTTTCCGATACTTGTTTGTGGTAGTAGTAGTAGTAGTAGTAGTAGTAGTAGTAGTAGTAGTAGTAGTAGTAGTAGCAGCAGCAGCAGCAGCAGTAGTAGTAGTAGTAGTAGTAGTAGTT
>NC_068982.1:39144437-39154558 GCF_001194135.2 Octopus bimaculoides | reverse complement strand
GCAGCAGCAGCAGTAGTAATAGTAGTAGTAGTAGTTGTAGTGGCAGCAGCAGCAGCAGTAGCAGTAGTAGTAGTAGTAGTAGTAGTAGTAGTAGTAGTAGTAGTAGTAGCATCAGAAGCATCAGCAGCAGAATGTTTTTCTACTCCATTCTGGAGTATTTCAGTGAAGCATGCAGACGTTATAAACTTGAACCCTCATTCGTCCGGTACAGCATTCCACATAAATATAACTTTCATTCTAACGTTTCATGGGGCTTGATAAATCTGATTGCGCTCATCACCTTTCTAGATTATCCGTATTGCTGGCTCTCATGAAACTCATCTTTCTTTGACTGGTTTTACGGGTTTCCTTTCATCCCGTTAAGTATCTCCACACCATTCTTACTGAGCAAGCACAGTAGGTTGTCGGTTTAGTAGCCTGACCCTCGACCGTGAATATGTAGAACTGCAGTAGCAAACTTTTATCAGTTGATGATAGAACTGGTCCTGATCTGATAATTAAAAAGTGACAGCTAACACTATTTAAATTAAATAATATTAATTTGCAAGATGGTTTTATCGATAGTTCTCTGTAACTGAACCTGATCATATATCTCCATAGTCAAGCAGTTAAAGCGATATAATATTTAAAGACGATTGTTTGAAATTACACATAATCTGAATTGCTAATTTTATTTTTCTTATCAACCTCTTTCATCCAGAATAACGTCAAAAAAATTGCTGCCGTCTATTAGGGCTAATGTTTCGATCCGCAGGCCTCAAGTAGTTTTGGATTAACAATCAAATGAAATAAACAGTTTTGAATACCTGTATACATCTTATTTTACTTTTGCTAAGTATCTGTAAGAAGAAAATCTAAGAATGAATTTATAAGAATTTCAGCAAATCCCACTCACCACAATATTGCAGTTAGAAAGCAGTACCATGACATTAAAGAATAAAAATAAAATAAAATAAAATCCCTGGTCTTAGAAAATATCACCACATCCTATAATTATAGCTTACTTATAAATATATTACAGTTAATTTAAGACTTATAAAGCCATTTTTGGAATGCCGAATTTATTCTAAGAGGACAAGACAATACAGTAGTCTTTGGAATTTTGGTAACACATATCTAAAACCTAAAGCTCAATTGGATAGGGAAAAAAGATAACATTGTTTTGAAACCTTTCTGAAAATAAACTTTTCAACTGAACAGAAATGAACCATTATTGCATAAAATATATGCAAGTTTTATGTACTACGTCCCATGTTACTCAATGTTTTTATTTATCGTCAACAATGCACTTGCTGTCCAGTATAAACTGCAGCTTTGTAATTTGCTGATAATCCGTCAGTATATAGTAAGATGGTTCGAAAACGTCGGTGCTTAAAAATGAGATAAAACTTAAGAAATTATATTATTCTAAAAGATAAGTATATTTTCACAGCGGATGTCATATAGATAAAGCCTTCCCTTCATCAAACAAACATGTACGTTAATTTGCGTACATACATATATATATGCATACATACATACATACATACATACATACATACATACATACATACATACATACATAAACACGCGCGTGCACGCACACAGAGTATATGTATATACACAAATATATAGATGTATATATGCATGTGTATATGAGTGTACATATGTGTGTGTGTTTGTGTGTTTGTACATGTAAGTGCGCATGAGCATGTTATCTTTACATATGAAATTGTTATTTACAAAAGGAGGATATGTATATATTATAAAGAGTCGTATAAACGAACCGATCGAGCGTCGGACTAAACATTAAACAATATTAGCGTTTTCTTGAAATAGAATGCCGATAAGGGTGAATGCGATGTCATCCACATTCCCTGCCACCAATATAAAAAAAACCCACCAAACCACTAACACAATCAATTCTATGGAAATCAATGGCACACATTCTATTGGCATTGTATCAATATATGAAAGAAAAATTATACGATAGAGCTTCTAAGTGATCACACGTCCAGCTAGAAATAGCAACCGAAATTCCATGAAATCATGATGTACTGACTTTAAAATGCATATTCTGTACGATGATATCTGGAAAGACATTCACAATAGTTCTCTTAGATCAAGACAAATCTGGGACTAAACAGCAAGAACATTTATATTAATGATTTGATATGCACACATACACACACACGCACACACACATACATATGTGCATGCATGTGTGTATATATGCACACATGCACCTTATTCGCAGTTTCCAAACACTCTGTACCACTAAGCCAATATCTGCGCAAACAAGTTGCACAAGTGACTTCTACAGTGACACACTCGCACACAGATATACATACACACACATCTAAGGCAATAAATGTGTGTGTGTGTGTGTGTGTGTGTGTGTGTGTGTGTGTGTGTGTGTGTGTGTGTGTGTGTGTTTGTGTGTGTCTGGAGCTTTAGAAGTAGTTTCCAAGGGCTTTGAAAAGCATTTCCTCACAAGTTTGATGATCTTCGCTGAAATACAGAGCATATACCATCATCAAACATTGATTATCCACAACAGTTAACTCATTCACTTGTATAGAAAATTCAGAACGCTGGAGAATATTAATGAGTTGATTGATGTTTGACATCATTGGCCATTTTATCGATGCTTCGAGAAATTGCATTATTTCTAAGTGGGATCTTCTTCATAATGTTATCGGGTTTTTCGTGCATAACTGTTGACAAAACCTCTTTGATAACTGGGTGAAGTAATGTTTCTTCAATTGTGTGAAACTTCCCAGACTTAGCAACAAGCAATACAATGTTGTACGATTCAATCAATCCGACATTCTTCTGTTTACTAGTTTCTTGGAGTATCGTGCTGAATGTTTGTATTTACTTTTTGAAAGAGGAGCTCAGTTGTAAAAAGTATGATAGCGGCTTGTTCTTCTTCTCAGAATGCTTTGCATCAAAGTCATACGTCAAGTGTGAAGGTTTAATTGCTTCGATGGTCAATGTTTGATGGCAAAGAAGGGACATTGGTAACTGACAGTTCTGAAGAGAGGGAATAAATCCAAACGATAAATAATCACTACTGTACTGTCGACAAATTTTCTTGACTGGAGGCATCAGTAAAGTGAAAATGTGAAAACGAATTTCTACAGATGGCGTCAGAAAGGCAGTATGGTATTCCCAAAGAGAAGAAGTCAATAGAGCAGAGTCAGACGACACGTCTTTATTGGAGCAAATACGGAGGATCTAGTTCGTTTGGCTGCCAGCATTTCAAAAATTAAAGTTTATCGAAAATTTTAAAATTTGGCACATTAATGCACCTTTTCAAGCCAAATTGCTGGAGTTATTATTCAACTTTTTCCAGAAAAATGTTTTTAAAAAGTTATAGAGGTTTAAAGTTTGATCATTTTCACACAGTCAAAGAAACACGATTTCAAACCAGTCATTTTGTGTGTGACTGCACATTTTGTCAATATCCAGAAAATAGCAGTTGTGTTTTGATATGAAACCACAGAATTACGCACGACATATAGTCCCTCGTAGTGTTTTTTTATTTTTCGGAGGTTTCAGGAAATTTTTGCGAATTTGAATTCTATACGCGGGACCTCATACGATTATGCCAAAAAAATGTAGTGGAGTGTGATTTAAGGCCTAGGCCTATTTGGTTGCTATTTTTAGCACGCATGACAACCATCTCAATGACTACGACAAAAATATTCGATCGATAAACAAGTCCACGTTTTTAATGAAAAGGGACATCTCATGCGAGTAGTCAAATCGATAAAAGTGCATCTTTATTCTAGGCATGTCTAAATATCAGTAAATGCAGACTTAGTTTCAAAAAATTCATTGTCACCCACAAAATGTTCATATCGCCCGCCAAAGTCTCAAATCGTCCACCATTTTCTAGAAATTTGGCCATCACCTACCTGTAAGTTGAAATTACCCACCAGAGAGCTGAACCGACCCTTTTTGGGAAGCTATGTTCTAAGGACACAGTCTATCAGAGCTTCTGCTAATTTTTGCGCTAACTCCATAATTTATTTTACGAATGTTCACGGTAATGTGCTAGAGTGTGAAACTACAAGAGAAACTTAACGTAACCCATAATTTCTTTATAGACTATCTAATGATCCACTCACGAAATTTTGGCAATATTGAGTAACATAGATTTAGGAACATTTTCTGCTGATATAATAATAGAATTTAAGCAAAAGAATGTTCATATTTGACAGAACTATGAAAACTGTTTTGCCAAGCTCAAACCAGGCATCAACGATTGGTTCATGTCCCCTTTTTCACCCAATGAATATACAATGAGATTGATCAAAATATACTATACAACAGCATGATGAATAAATATTAAGTGACCAAAGAATATTGTACCAAGCTAAAAAAAGATATGGTACTCTTATAACAAAACAATAATGCATAATGCCTACGTGATACCAATACCGATGGCAACATTTTGTATCTTAGACTGATTTAATGAAAAAATTTACAATATGCACATTAAAATCTGCAAGATCCTGAATTCTACAGCAAACTTCCACAGAAACAAGCTTTCACAGTAGAATGCCTTTACGTATATATTTTTTATTCCTTTTTTTTTATTATTCCTTACAGAAAGGCTCTTGATCAGGATAGATTTTTGAGATTCTCCTTCGTAGAGGATTTTTTCCTTTTTAAATTATTTGCATGCCTGTTCGAACATTTCGCATGACTCTGTTCCTTACAACTCACAAAAACTTCAGAACTACTCGCATCTTTCATTGTCGTAATGTTTTGCTTTCACTTTATGATAGATAGCTATCACGCAGAATATACCAGCTTGCAAATCCTGTTTTCTGATTAGGTAAAAACTATTAAATCTTAAACCGTTGTAACATTTTCTACAATTTTTCTGGAACAAGTAAATAACAAAATCGGATTCAATATACCACATTTGAAAATTTTCAATTGATTTTAAAATTTTAAAACCTGTGACAGTAACAAAAAAGACTTGAGAAAGGTAGACAGACATGCACACGCATATATACAAACAGATATACTTTCATTATATAGCAGACATATGTCTGAGTTTGTGTGTGTGTGTGTATGTGCGTATGTATGTGTGTGTGTGTGTATGTACGTATGTATGTATGTATGTATGTATGTATGTATGTATGTATGTATGTAAGGATACACTCACAACCATGTGCGTGTGAGCTTCCTTGTGAAACGTTGCATGTGGGCAACTGTTGTCAACTTACCAGCACTTGCTCTCCTTAAATCTAAGTATTCTACACACACATCTTCCTGAATGTTGGCTGGACCTTAAAAATTCCAGACATGCAGGTCCTGAAGACAGCTGATATCTTGAGTATTGAGGCGATGGTGCACAACCACCGGTTACGTTGGACTTGACACCTTATTAGAGCGAAGGATAGCAGGATCCCTAAGCAGAGGCTACATGGGGACCTTGTGAATGGAAAGAGACCCAGGCAGAAACCAAGGCTGCGATTTAAGGACTGTGTCAAGTCTTCATTAAAGGCCTGTGATATGCAGGAGACTGACTGGGAGAACAATGCCTGTCATCGCCACAGATGGAGGAGAACAATGCCTGTCATCGCCACAGATGGAGGAGCAGGTTAAGGATAGGGTCGACACTTATAAGAGAGTACGTATTCAGCATGAAGAAAACACACACACACACACACACACACACACATACACACATGCACATATATACATACATACATACATACATACATGCATACATAAAACACAGGTTTCAGAGATGACTCGAGTGAGAGGCATTGATAAATCGCACCTACAGCGAAATGCAGTATCGCTTTCGCAATGTGATCACTTCTAAGGGCAAATATACATCTTTAAAAAGATTATTCCCGGACGAAAACCGCTATCTCTGACGTTTAAACAACACACATACGTTAAATAGGTGATACTGATATTTACTTTATAGAGGTGCTTCTAACACATAATCTGAAGGTGTGTGCATGTGTGTGTGTGTGTGTGTGTGTGTGTGTGTGTGTGTGTGTGTGTGTGTGTGTGTGTGTGTGTGTGTGTGTGTGTGTGTGTGTGTGTTCAGTTGAAAATAAAGTTCTCCTGTTACTCAAGTTTCACGCAGTACGGGGCGCGAGAACTATCATAATCATTATAATATCATTATATAGTATAAACCTGTACATCAAGTGCGAAGTACTCCTCTTTTCTACATTTTCACATGCCATAGTACACACGCACACACACACACGTAAACACACACACACACACACACACACACATCTTTAGGACTAGCAAAATTATGAAATACAATAGAGAAAATGGGAAATCAGCTGATGGAAAGATCACAGCGTAAGCAAAGTGAAATAGGTTTAGAATTCGCTCATATAAGAAAATATAATATTTAGTCATGTAACTGTATTTGTGTTATAAAGTATGTTACACATATTGCATGGTTTGTATATCAATAAATAATATTTATCAAAATAATTATCATTTCACATGCGATCTTTCTTCTAGACATCTCTTTTAAAAAGACATCTGTTTTCCAGCCTCGTATTTATTTCTAAAACATTGTAAAATCTCATCACTACAAAATTGCGCAGATTTATTTACCCTAAATTGTTTTATGTCTAAGGAGGTAGAGACACTTCGCAGAACCCCTGCTAAGTAAGTATTCAGCACCTACACAATAATATAATTTGTGTAGATAGTAAGCAACCTTTTCAAGATTGATCTTCGTGATCTTTGAGAAAAAGCATCTTCGTCTGCAATTATCTCAATCTGTTATATGGTTAAAATAGTTCTTCGCAGTCTCGTGTCATCTTGACCGATAGGAACAATAATTTTAAACGAACACTAAACAGTGCAGAAGACACGAACGTCAGCTAACAATCGGTCTGTTGAGTGTTCAGTTAAGAATAAGAGGTATTTAGATTGCATGGATATAAAATAGCTAATAATAAAACTTTTAAAAAATGGCAAAATACCAGCGAAGAAAGTAATAAAAGAAATCGATATTTTGCTTATAACAGCTTTGTTTGCCTAAATTAAACCAACTTTCCCAGAAGCATGTTTAGCGTCGAAATTTCGTATTAGCTTATATTATCAAAATTACAGAGATACCTAAACAACACCTGATGAACAGAGCTATTACTATTTTTTCTGCGACCCATTCGTCTGCTTTTAGTGGATACACACACACACACACACACACACACATATAAAATGTGTTTTGAAACGTTGAATTTCAAAGCAGATAAATAACAGCGTGCATGTAAATATTGGGTTAAAAAAAAACATTTTGATTGAAAGGGTTGAAGGTTGTCCATGGGACTCGAACCCACATATTCTGTAAATATGACAGGCGTTCTCCCATTTGTACCAAACCCTTCAAAATTTTACACACACAAGCGATAACACACACACACACACACACACACACATACACACATACGTATACACACGCACGCACACATATATTCTAAGAGAATTTGAGGGGTTTAGTTCACTGGTGATGTAAACGAATAAGTATGATGTGTAAGTGCTATAATAGGTCAACCGTTAGGTTCTAAGTTCACAGCTGGGGCTGGAGTTAGGGATCCGTAGTAAGCTTCCGAATTAGCAGGTATATATATTAGAGGAAACAGGATAGCAAAACCAAGGTAGGATGAGTATCTCAAATCATTTAGAATATTTAATTAGAGTAAGGTGAAATTGAGGTAATTGACTAATTAATTAGTTAATTAATTAATTATTGGATGTCATACAACTGTTTCTGAGATATCCCAAATGATAGGTTAGCATCTCCATACACTGTGTATGCTGGGCTGTGTGGTAAGTAGCTCGCTTACCAAATTTGTGCTGGCAGTCTACTCCGGTTACCAATAAAGTTAGACGTGTAGCTCATAGCTCCGTCTAAGAAACAGAGGACACCGTCAGGGTAAGCGAATTTGCCTTTTTTGTGAGCTGGGTAGAAGTATAGTGTTTTTATTTTTACAGTATATTCTGCCCAGCTCTTAGGCATTTCGCTTATGCTTGGCGGTGTCGAAAATTAAAAAAATTGAGAAAATTGAATTGGCGCCTGTCCCAGGTATAGTGTGTGTGGCTGCCACTGGTGGGCGTTTCTAAGAAATAACCAAGTTTAGCAAGCAGAAACCATTTAAAGATTTTTTTCTCACTTCGGTCGCTGGATTACGGACCAGGATTTTGTGTATTTATTTGACTGCAACGGAATACCAGTTCAAGCCAGGGTTGGAGTACGGTGTAGCCCATCTTGTTCCTGCCGAGGATTCTGTGTTTTTCCTTTTTTAAAAAAAAAATTGTTTTACTTTACTTTTTCCTTGAACTGTTTTCCTTGTTTTTCTCTTCCTCCTTTTTGTGATCTGTTTCTGTTTCGTTTATTGAACTATTTCTTTTTTCTGAACTGTCATTATTTTGAGACTTTTGTGAACAATTATTTCCTATTAGAACTTTTAGTTATGGCAGGAAAAAAGTGTTAAAAGGGAAGACTACTGCTTTGGAGTGGGAGATGGTCCCACCCAAGCAGTGACGCCAACACCCTCTTCGATAGGGATATTATCGATAAAGAGTTGGCAAAATGTTTGCCAGCTAAAAATTATTGTGTCCATGGGTGTCAAATGTGCAACGGTGTGATTCCTTTTTGACACCCCTGAAGAAGCTTGCATTGCTGCATGTCAGCTCCTAGAAGGAGAATTAATATTGTTCCTTCCCACATATTGTGGGCGGAAGGTGATAAGAGCTTGGGTATGTGGTCTACCCCCGGGCACCGAAGCGGGGTGGATTGGAGATACCATCCGGCGGGGCTTGGGGGATAGAGGACCCAGGCTCTTAATGTAAAAGTGACGCCGGCGACCGATTGGCAAGGTTCACAAGCGATTTTGACCCTGTGGAACCCATCGGCCGTGGCCGAAATAATCTTTCCAGACTTTTTTTAATGACTGACTGCAGGTATCCGGTGATACTTGAGGGACGCCTTCGCCCCAAGTGTTACTCGTGCCTGGAGCCAGTCCATATTAAAAAGAACTGCCCCCAGGACCATGGTAAGGTCATGGAACAGTCACTGGAAGCTACCTCCCGCTACCCGGTCAAAGGCAGAGGTGGATATGGTTGAGGAGGATTCAGCATCCTCAACCCAAAAAGGAATAAAAAGGAAGAAAGCAGGCAACAATGGTTGCCCGCCGAAGGATCCTAAGGCTTTGGGAGGTGGGAGAGAGACTCCGGACAAAGCGGAAGAGCTCCACTGCCCCGAAGTCAGGAAGAAAAGAAAAAAGAAAGAAGAACGGGTCATTTCAGGTGGACGATGATGTGCTGTCTGCATGTCCCGAAGTTGTGCCACCTATGGTGGAAGAAATGACCCCCATTCCTGAGGATGAAGAATTACTTATCTTTTTCTACAAGGGCGAGGAGATGGAAAAAATAGTAGAAGAACATAAAGAGACAGTAGATATGGCCTGCACACGGGATCCCGAATGGCCTCCGCAGATAGCTGTGAGGTCATAAGGATGTCCTTGTGGGAAAAGCTTAGAATACTTAAAGAGGATTGTCGTATATGGCCGGTTGACCCTAACATGACATATGCCTCGTTCATGAATGAAGCATGGGAAATGGCGAGGTACAGGAACTCAAGCGCCACTGAAGATAATGATAGATATATTGATGGATATATCGATGAATAGGGGAAAAAGCCTCGTTAAGAGGGTTTGAAACCGTATTTATTGCATTATTTGTAGTGATTTAAAACCTTAATTGTGTTTTTTTATGTTAAGTAAGAGGTTTTAGTGCCTCCTTTTTGTAAGTGGTTTGAAACCTCATATTGATTTTTTAAAAAAGAAAATGTTTTCGAGAAAAACCCAATCGGCGGGCGTTGGATTTCGTCTCTCATTTATTCATTTATATCATTTCATTTTTTTTCATTAATGTGTTGTCCAGCCCGAAGCTACTCTATGTACTACCTTTATGGCAAATAAAATGAAATAAAGTAGCTATCTTGCCAACCACACGGTTCAGGGTTCAGTCCCACTGCGTGGCACCTTGGGCAAGTGTTTTCTACTATAGCCACGGGCCGACCAAAGCTTATATATACATATATATATATATATATATATATATATATATATATA
>NC_068982.1:39139960-39144069 GCF_001194135.2 Octopus bimaculoides | reverse complement strand
ATATATATATATATGTATGTATGTATGTATGTACATGTTTATGTGTCTGTATTTGTTCCCCCTCCCCAACATCGCTTGACAACCGATGCTGGTGTATTTACGTCCTCGTCACTTAGCTGTTCGGCAAGAGAGACCGATAGAATAAGTACCAGGCTTACAAAGAATAAGTCCTGGGGTTGATTTCCTCGACTAAAGGCGGTGCTCCTGCATGGCCGCAGTCAAATGACTGAAACAAATAAAAGAAAAAAAGGGGAATTCACAGTTTCTACAGGAAAGAAATAGTAGATAGAAGAATAAAAAGCAAAATAGCAGATAGAAGAATACAGACAGGAGAATAAAGTGAACAAAAGAATGATTGGAATTTTTTAATATATCTTTTTGATAAATAGTTTGTTTATAGAGTTGATTTTAGAATATATTTGTCTGTTACATGTGGATATACGAGGTGAATTCTAGAAGTCTTCAGAACGTTATCAGACTTTCTGCCACTGATCATTTATATATTTCCGGAGTACAACATCCATCGATTCCATTATCCGGCTGGAAGATAGCTGTGAGCGATAGAAAACACTCTTTTTTTCAATCAGGACTGGAACTCCGTCAGTGAGACGAGCTGCGGAAAGACTTGCCTCGCCGACGGAACCCACACACCTCTGAAATAATCTGGCCTTCCTGGCCCTGTCGGTGCAAAATGACTACCAGTCTAATAGTGCCAGCATTGCTACCGTTCATGTCCAGGAGTATCACCTACCGTCCGGGTCCAAAAAGTTGCCCGTACTTGAGGATCTAAAGATCGACGGAAAAAGAACTGCTAATCCACTGACCAATCTTGGACAGACTTCGAGATGAGACTGTCTCGTAGTTGTCGAAAATTGATGCTAGAGCTTGCTGTTTAGAAATTCTTGTGTCGTTTAATGGTGGCCACATTTATATCGAGCAACCTCTCTTCAGACGAAAGTTCTTAAAAGCCCTTCTGAAAGTCTTTTTCCTATAGTTTTTTTTTTATCCCTACAACAACTGAGAATTTTTCCTTATTTTTTTTTTCTAAAAATCAGGAAACGTTTATATTAATATTTAGTTTCTCGGGGTTTTGAGGATGAAATCTTCATATTCTTTCTTTGTCTCAATTTTATTTTTATTTTTATTTAAGTATTCCATCAACTCAATGTTCCTATTGATTGCAACAGTGAAGCTGATGAGTACATTTTGTGTACTGTTTAAGTTGCTTTGTTATTTTAGTAGTTTCCGTTTTAGTGGTCGTAGACTCTGTGTTTTCCTGTTGTCGTCGTTTTTGTTGTTGAGGATAATGTTCTTGCTGTTGTTGATGAGGGTGTTGCTATTTCTGTTGTTGATGGAGTGGTTCTGAAGTGGGCCGTAATTTTGTCTTTTGTGCTTGTTTTTGTTGTTTTCTCGGATTGATACACTGTATCATTCTCCTTTTCCGCTTTCCATTTTTGGAGACTTTGCCACTTTTCAACCTGGTCTTCCTATTCAAGTCATTACTCAAGGAACTGGTGGGAAATGGTGAAGTCTGGTCGAAAGATGTACTTGAGTCGCTGTTGTTGTTGGTTTGGGAAAAGGGATTTGGAGAAAAGCTTGTTCTTCTGTGGGAACAAGGAATTAACCTTTCAGTTGTCGAGGTCTTTGTGTAGGTCTCCTCAACTGCTTATGCTGTTGTTGTAGATGTGCTTGTGGAATTGACAATAGTGATTCCGATTTCTTTAATTGAGGGTAGAAAGCGTTTTGATGGGTTGTACTTCCACAGGGATAACATTTTGCTTCTCTGTTCTCAATCACCACTTATGTTAGGGATCTTATAGAAGTTTTCTGCTGTGACCAGAATTTCCACTTAAACTCTGGCAACCGACCAGTTTTCATTCAGGATGGATTTCAACCAGTATCATCCCGAAATACTGGATGTTAAGTTCCAGAGGCACATTCGAAAATGTAATCTTATTCACTCGTCTCCCCCGATAAGATGGGAGGGAAATATGTTCATCTGAGGAGTAAATGTGCTAAGCCATCTTTTCACAGCCACTTCAGTTTGGAATATAGCTACATGGGATCCAAAATCTCTCGCTCTCCTTACTAGCCAAATCCAACCGCAACCATCACTCAGGCATTTTTCTACCAGTGCTGCAGTCAAATTTTCGATCCACCTGCTCTTCTTATTAAGACAACAATAGATCACAATTCTTTCTATGATTTTATCTTCATTGTCTCGTGATAAAACAAGGAGATTAGGTGTTATCAGGCATTTTCGGAAACTTTTCCCAAAATCACTTTCGAAAGAGTGTTCAAATCCATCTTTGTTCGATATTAATTAGGGAAAGACGTATTGTTTGATTTCTTGTTGTTGCTGTGGCTGTTGTTGTTTGTAGTAGAGGACATGGCTTCACTCAATTTGTTGAAAATTTCCATTTTCTGTTTATCTTGAAGTGTTGTTATTGTTCTTGTTGGTATTGATGTTGTGGTTGGCATCGATAATTTCTATCGTCTGTTTCTTTTCATATCTGGTGTTGCTGTTGTTGTTCTTGTTCTTGCTGCTGCAGTTGTTGCTGTTGCTAATGGTAATGACTTCAAGGATTTCTTTGGTGAAACTTTCCGTTTTGTGTTTATTTTCAGCATCGTTGTTGTCGGAAATTGCCCTCTTGTGTGTTTACAAAACAGTGCATATCTCGACCCATTCGCAACCTCTTTCACTGCGTTCTGGTAACGCTCCTCACTTTCTCCTCCTCTATCACAATAATAATAATAATAATAATAATAATAATAATAATAATAATAATAATAATAATAATAATAATAATAATAATAATGAGAACACCGGGGACGTTTAACATGTGAGAGCGATAAAACATTGCTCCGAAATCTATCCAAAAAAATCGGGAATAACGACAACAAATGGAGCCTAAAATAACTGACAAATTGTTTATAGATCTTTATATGACCACAGAAACGACGGTATACTAGGATCAGATGATCTCGATGATAGCTTTCAATGAATTCTGGGAAGCGTACGGCCGCCGGCAGCACCCCACCATCGACGATGCCATAGATGGAGCAATCTGTGTGGTTGCATAATGTGGAATCTCATCATGCAACCACGTTTCTCCTGGGGTGGGAGTCCAAACATGAGCTGCCACTTCCTCATGTAGGATTTGTACCTGATGTTCTCTTGTAATATTCTCCAATAGTAGACACCGTCTACATTTGAATATATTAAGATTCACCACGATGACGTCATCAAACTGTGGATGACGTCGATGATGAAGTTCCTGGTGCTGCTAGACGAACGCAGTCTTTCTAACAGTGTATGGCCACTGAGAATGCTTCTTTCTCTTAGTCACAGATGATCCGTCTCCATTAGAAACTTCTTCCACTTTCCCGGTTTTAACCACGTAGGATACGACTACGTTCAAGAATCCGGCAGTTGTCCTGCTGTAGCAGGATGTTAGAGTAAAGAATATTGCATCTTATTTTATCTATTGTTTAAATGGGAATCTATGTAGATCATGTCGATTTGTCTGAAAGGGAAGTGAGACAGTCAAAACGTGGCACATAAATTTGCACTTGATTGTCTTCCATTTATGGTCTACTAGTGTATATCAACCGATTAAATATTATAAAATGTGGAATCTGGAATGATATTGCCTTCAGATATCTTGGGTATTTCCTTTTTTGCAGAAAAATTTCTTCAAAAGGACAAGAAAGCACAATTTATTTCCTGTGGAATTCAGAATTAGGTCTCTGTATATGGCTTGACAAATCCGGATCTAAAATCTAGGAAGGGAATTAGGAACGTTATGTTTATCATCATTTACTCATTATACATATATCATTAATTTTCCAATTAAGCTGATAAATATACGTAACATACTGTTATAATTAATGCTTTCTTTTATTTTACTTTGTGGCTATCTATGTATACATACGTTATTTTCTCTAACTGTGTTCTCTTTCCGTTTTTCTCACATTCTCACAATCTCTCCATTTCCCCTCTTCTTCTCTGTCTCGATATATATCTATACACATTCTTATACATATCTACATACATACATACATGTATATATATATATATATATATATATATATATATATATATATAT
>NC_068982.1:39138992-39139575 GCF_001194135.2 Octopus bimaculoides | reverse complement strand
TGGTGTTAGTGGTAGTGGTGGTGGTGGTGGTGGTGGTGGTGGTGGATGAGGATGTGTGGAGGGGCGGGAGGAGTAGGACAGTTGACTTGTCATCAAATATGGCACAGTAACAAAACAATATAACAAGCCCAAACGTCTACTTGATGTCGACGCTCTTCAGCAAACGGCAATACCGTACATGGGAGCGAACGCAGAATTGATACTCCTCCTACTTACATTACATCTTCCATGAGGTCACAAATGACCTGAACCAATGACATCGCCGCAATTTTTCATTATTGTGGGCACACATCATAACTTGACCATCTATAAAGTTAATGAACGCCCTCTGTTTGCCCCTCCAACAAACTTGTGTTTTCACCATCACTCATCTATCTTTTAACTTTCCCAGTTATAGGACTTCGGCCATGCTGGGGCACCGCATGTTTGTGTGTGTGCGCGTGTTGATGTCTGTGTTTTTACCCCACTACCGCTTGACAACCGGTGTTGGTGTGTTTACGTCCCCATAACTTAGCAGCTCGACAAAAAGACCGTTAGAATAAGTGCTAGGCCAGTGTGGGCATGCGCAAGTATGTATATATAT
>NC_068982.1:39136324-39138233 GCF_001194135.2 Octopus bimaculoides | reverse complement strand
ATATATATATATATATATATATATATGCAACTGATCAGGCAAGAGGAAGGAAAGCAATTTACTACGTAAGTGAGAGTTTTACAAGCTCGAAATCATGAGTTGATAAAGGATGCCAGAAATGATGTAAACGTGATACTTCCAGAAAACGTGGGTAGCCAGAGTGAGCTAACATGCGATGAATGTGGCTTGGATTGTGTCATACACAGCATAACAACATGTCATGAATGCGGCAAAGTTTGCCTATCAGATGGGAGCTTGAAACGACACATGAAAATGCATGATGTCCAACAATCAGCTCCTGTTGTTGGGAGTAAGCATGTATGCAACATCTGTGCCAATGAATGTAAGTCACTTGCCGGTCTGAAAAGCCACACCCATGCTGATCACACATGAGACTGATTTTCAAATACTTCAATCGATGGGAATGCTCAAGAACGGGAAGCGGCCACCATGTATGTATGTATATATGTACAAGGGGATGCTGAAAAGATCTTGGCTTCAAAGATGTCGCGAAAAGCCTGGCTGGAGGCCCAAACTTCCAAGTTCTTTTACGGGGTTTAGGAAAACTGAAGCATCGCTGCTATAAGCGTGTGAATCTGAAAAGGGAATATATTGAATAAAATCATAATTAAATGATCATTCTGTATTTTGTTTTACTCAAAGCCAGTAACTTTTCAGCACCCTATCATATTTATGTTAAACGATGTGTGTGAAAAGTTGGAGGATGTGAACCCTCTCCCCGAGAAAGGTACAACAGAGGTTCTTTTCTGTGTCCACTGTGGTCATTCATGCCTGCTTCTCAAAAGCAGGCCTACTCAGCCACAAGAGTGATTGCAAAGGTAAGCCCGTCTACCAGAGAGATATCCAGCATAATCTTTCGCGCAACTTGTATAGCACAGTGTCTGAGTTAGCCAGTTAGCTCACTCGGCATATTGCATGTCCCAACAACCAGACAGCCGAGCTGGTGCTGGAGGACTGACTTGTAATCGGAGTGTAATGGCTTGTAAGTACCTTGCAGGCCTCAGAAGCCATATAAGACGATGGAGTAGGAGGACCAAACGTGAGGTGTTTCTTGCAGTGAAATAGGTTTTGGAAGTCGTTTTACACCGTGTGCAATCGACCTCCTCCATGTATTCAAAGAAATAAGCATCAGAGATGCTTTGCCTAGCAAAGAAACTGCAAAAGTTGCACAAAGATTTTTTTTCTGTAGATGACTAAAGTTGTCGCAAGAATGGGAAACCCTACCGAGGGACCTTAAAGTCACAAGCGTTTCGCACTTTAAACTGTACGCTTCACTTGAGTGAGGAAACGAGGATTGAATTATATTTCGTCTATGGAAGGGACTGTCTATGGTCTCTGGTCAGCCACGGCCATCTTTATCTGGCTCTAGGTACCATGCTTTTCTCATTGATGGTTTTTTTCAGTTGCTCGGGTTTCTAACTAATCTTCTGTAGAATTCGTAGGAAATATACGACACGGAAAATATATAGTAGCCGACTGAAATAAAGAATTACGTCGCATGCAATTCCTTAGCAAGCGCCTGCTCTACCAAGTCTTGATACTTAGTTTTCGTCAGCTAGTAAAGAAGCGCTGAATCTGTGATCCTAGGCCTCTGAGTTTACGATAATTGTTATTGAATTCCTGAATAGCACGAACGTGTCTGGTTGGTGGGATGATTCCACCACTTACCATAGAAAAACGAATATGGTCTTCACTTCAACTTCCATTTCTCCAGTTTGAGATTGATGCATATGTATGTATGTATTTATATATGTATGTAAGTATGTATGTATGTATGTATGTATGTATGTGTGCATGTATGTATGTGTATGTAGGTATGTATATATATATATGTGTAAATTTGTATATATATATATATATGCATATATATATACATATATATATATAT
>NC_068982.1:39130198-39131903 GCF_001194135.2 Octopus bimaculoides | reverse complement strand
CACACACTCACACACACACACATACACATACGCAGAAATAGATAGATAGATAGATAGATAGATAGATAGATAGATAGATAGATAGATAGATAGATAGATAGATATGGTTTGAAGACTCGCTATCGTATATGAGCATGCACTTCGCTAAAATTCCAGACGTGCCTTCTCATGATCATGACGACGATGACACGGTACTGTATAGCAAAATCCAGTGTCAGCATCACAAATGCCGAGGTCAATTCAACAACAGATGCTTCTGGCAAGTAACAAGAGAATCACGCCTTCTCCTGCCTATATTCTACTTCATATGCCCTCAAGAAAGACGAAACTATAGACGTGGTGACATTTACTTGTCACAAATTCACATAATATTCTGGGTGCAGCATAAAATACTTGCCCTGTACTTGTGATTTCAAGAATTCTGAGCCGAGTTTCGCACTAATTAAAAAGGAGAGCGCAAAAAGTTGCCAGGGCACGAAAAGTGTGTGTGTGTGTGTGTGTGTGTGTGTGTGTGTGTGTGTGTGTGTGTGTGTGTGTGTGTGTGTGTGTGTGTGTGTGTGTGTGCGTGTACATACATACACTTGTATATATACACCCAGAACCACGCTAATAGCTTAGGGGTGAAATTTAGGATTTGTCGGTGATCTGCGAATCGATTTTTATAAATTTTTTCCCAGCTGGTTTGCTCATTATGGCAACACCACCATTGTTATGCTTGCAATATTCTGTGTAACGTTCTTTCTTTTTTATTTCAGGTTGTTCTGTTTTGGGGCGAACCACGATAATAGCTTTTGAATGAAAATAACCTATCAGGACATTTTTTTTTTCAGAAAATGAAGAGTAATGATACATATTAAGCATACATCGAGTACATATTTAACAGAAAACCATAATAATGTTACAACATTTATTGGCAAAATGAAATATTTGTCATATGAGCGCCATTTCGACGGATAACTTCAGAATCCGTATTAGTCATGAAATCAATCATTTGTTTAATAGTAGAAGGTTAGACTGCCTTTGCTGCAGTTTGATGGTCACCCATAAGACATGTTTCGACGTAAATTGGTGTCAATCGCATAAACATTTTGTTTAATGATGGAACAAAGATTTTTGTTAGGGTTGAGATCCGGAGATACTAGCGGCCACACCATCAACCTTTCACCTCGTATGCCGTAAGACCCTGTGAATGTATGGGTGGTCCCAGGAGAGAGAGAGGGAGCGTTGTCATGCATGAATGCGAGATTTCTTAGAAGTGACAACAGTATGTCATCTAGCCAGGGATCCAAGACCTCCTTCAAGAGATTGCAGTAGGCAGCTGCAGTCACTTTAGCCTCTTCAGACACCCTGACTGGGCCAACAAGTCTGTCCCCAATTATACCAGCCACATGACTCCTCCACCCTGTTGCTGACGTCGTAAACGGGAAGTAAAGAACACAACAAACAACCTGTTCCAGGAATCGAACTCACTACCTCATGATGGTGAACCGGACATTCTACCCACTGAGTCCTGTGCCTTCACACACAAGTTACGTGTTAGATATCACATATATTGTGTAAAACAGTCTCACTTTCAACTGATATGGACACTCCCGTTTATAAGATATTTAGATTGACAGAGAGTCTATAGTATACCAACACACACATATATACACACACAGGTATATGTATGTATATATGAATAAATATATGTGTATGTATATAT
>NC_068982.1:39125599-39130058 GCF_001194135.2 Octopus bimaculoides | reverse complement strand
ATATAGGAATAATTTGTTATTAAATCGCTAATGACTTGCAAGATGCAGATATATACATACACATATATTTATTCATATATACATACATACATACATACGCACGCACACATACATACATACATACATACATACATACATACATACATACGACGGGCTTCTTTCAGTTTCCGTCTACCAAATCCACTCACAAGACTTTGGTCAACCCGAGGCTACAATAGAAGACATTTGCTCAAAGTGCCACGCAGTGAGACTGAACCCGGAAGCATGTGATTGGGAAGCAAGCTTCTTACCACACAGTCACTCCATAAAGAAGTTTATAGTTATATATGTGTCACAGCTTGTCTGTGTATATATAAATTTATACATGTGCGCGTGTGTGCACCACTCTGTCAATCTAATTATCTTATAAATTTGTGTGAGTCCACCTCAGTAGAATGTGTGAATCTCTTATACCATATATGTGCACACTAACATGTACATTATGTGTGGGATTGCCAAAGTCCATTCTCCGCTTTATCTCAGCGATGTCGATGTCCAAGCCTTTTCCGCCGGATTTCTTCTCAGGCTTACTTTGTCATCCTTTCCTTCGAAATATGACTACGTAGTAGTGAGTAAAGCAATGTGAACAAAAGGTTATATTGACTTTAAAACTGCCTATACAACTACAACAATATTACTCGTGTGTTCTGAGTTGAAAAAAAAACTAGATGATTGGACTTCAGATATTGCATCCCGTATCGCGACGTGGATTTTAAGTGGCAGCTTCCTTTCCGGTTATGTTCTGATGAGTTATTGTAAATGTATTTAATGCTATAAACATCAAAACTGTATTTATAAAAACACATATGCAGTGAAGAAAAGATATTAGCTTATTGATTAATGAATAGTCGATATGACAATTATCAGTAAATAGAGGAGAAGACTCCGACGATACTTCACTATTACATAACATCTTCAGGCAAGCACAAACTTCATCGTATTTGCCAAAGAAGTAACCAAAGACTCATTAATTAGATGTCACTTACGTACACAGATAGGTGGCGTATGAGATATGAGCAATGTCTGACTAATTTACTACAATGATATTCTAAAATATATTTAGACTATTTATTGGTTACTCAGCTCATCAGCTTCTAGGATTTATCTAAATAAAGTCCGGTGTACAAAGAAAAATCAGGCTGATTTAATGATAATTGATTCCTATATTGGTGCAAAGAGAGGTTGAAATATATTGCATTGACCCTGCCCAGTAAAAACAAGGTGCTTATTTTATCAATATTGAAAAACAATGTCTCCTGAAGGGATGCTAGAGCTTAGAAGGTAGAAAAGTATAAGTTACTTCTGAAAGTCGTTTAATTAGATATTTTAATGTTTTCTTTACTGATAAAATAGAGGTTTTCGGCCAGATTAACAGGAACATGAGTATGAAGAAGAGAGTAGAGATATGTTAGAAATAAAATACGCAGGAAAACAAAAACGACATGATGTGCATTAGAGGGATTTCACCTCAGAGAAATAATGCAGCAACGGAAAAGAAGATATGAGGGAAAGACACAAACTGCAAAGAACATTAGACACGAAGAATTATAGATAGTTTAAGAAGAGAAACGCAAAAAAAAAAAAATCAAAGCAATGTCAGCCCCCCCCCCCCAAAAAAAAGAAAGAAAAATGAAAGCAGTGTCAGGTAAAAAAAATTGGAATAATAAACCAGATACCAACAGAGAACAAACCACTACCAGAAGGACAGGCCTTTCAGAAACAGCAAAAGAATGTTAACCAATAGCTGATCGGTTTTTATAGGAGCTGGGGTAAGTCGATAAGATCGATCCCAGTGCTCAACCAGTAATTATTTTATCGACTCCGAAAGGATAAAAGGCAAAGTCGACTTCAGCGGAATTTAAACTCAGAAAGTAAAGGCGGGTGAAATGTTGCTAAGCACTTAGGAGATTTCCACAATAGTGATACGATGTGAATGTGACTACGTTAAACATGAACAAAATGTCGAGGAAGAACTGGGATTAAAAGAGAGACCAATAAATTCCCACAAAAGAAAGAGCTGCCCGTATGAAGGCAAATTTTATTCTGTGGAGGAAAAAAGACTGTTACAGAAGAAGAAAGAAGCTTACTACTACACCTGAATGAGGCGAGAAATAGTGAAAGAGAGGCTACCAGTCTTGAGAGGAAACGAAAGGGGAAAAATATATATAAAGTAGTGAAAAAGATGAACGAACTGTTGACGAAGATATAAACCGAAAGCATAACAGATCTAAACAACCTTATATAGTGCGTAGCGTCTATCGCTGTGCAAACCCCTGGGATTAAAAGTAAAAGAAAAACAAAATTCAAAGACCCATGGTGGCAACGAAAGATTGAGAACCAAACTGAACAGCTCGAGATTACTGTAGAGCTTCCACCGACCATATTTCCCAAGATCAGTGAGCACCCGACAACATTCCAGATGCCACGCGCCAAATCTTAGTCTTTTCTCAAACCAGGATTGCACTTCTGTCAAAGAGATGAGCCGCAGAAAAGCGTGTCTTACAAACAGAGACCACACAGGCTCACCGTCCAGGAAAATCTGCTGGTGGCGTCACCGCAGCGCGTGTCGGCGCATTAGCAACCATGCATGCCAAGCCCCCACTCTCATCTAGAAGACGCTGGCAACAGATGGATCGCCTGACCAGTTGCACACGTCCTTACACCGGAAACGGAAAAAGTAAACGCTCCATTTTGGCTAGACGTGAACTGAGGCAAGGTACAACACTCAGGCGATGAGTCATCAAAGAGGCGATGTTGCGCATTCGATACCTCTGCTCAACATTTCAGAGATAATTTCCTCTCGGTCCATGTCTGAGAGAGACTGGCCGCTCTGTTTGCAACCCCATCCCAGTTCTTACCCACCTGGAGGTCCGGGCCGTCCCAGACGTTGAGTAATTTCATTGGTCAGTCTGCCCATCAACCTAATATACTGTTCGTCTTGCTTTCAGACCGCCGAGGCGCAGGACTATCGACTTGTTCGGATTTATCTTAGCACCTACCCTTACCTCGTATTCCTTTACAATGGAACCGACAACCTTAACTTTCAAGGTGTCTGATACCATGAACGTGATGTCATCCGCATATGCCGATATAGATTTGCCCCATCCCATTTCGAAAGGGATACTTCTCAAGACTTCTAGCTTTAGAAGTAAAGGCTCTAGCGCCAGAACGTATAGAAGAGATGGGCGAGGATACCGTTCACGGATGGAGTGCGGAATATGAAGTGGTTCTGAAAGGTGGCCGTTTACTTTTGCCACCGAGCAAGCGCCAGAGTGCATTGCTGCGATCCAGCCACTGAAAACGGGTCCGAAACCGGTTTCTTTTAGTACTGCTACCAAGAAGCGATGGTCGTCCTGGGTTTGACGTGAAACTGCTTCGCGTTGTGGAGTCTCGACGTGGGAATGACGTGGTTACCCTTAACCATAACTACTTTCAGATCACACTTGGGTGACATGTAAGCCTATCCCGAGATCATGAAATACTAGGTAGTCGATCATGAAATACAGGGTCATGTCTGTCTCATTATGTGGCAGTGTCTCTTTAACCTTGGTCGGCAACCCGTCTAGAGATGGTGTCTCAACAAAAACACCGGTGGTTGTGTCACCTCATCACTGCAACCCTCATTATGAGTGAAAATGTGAAAAGCAATGGCGTGAATAAAGGTGGAACTGATAACAGTGAAGATCTTTCGCCCGGTGGGTAGCTTACCGTCAACTAGATACTGCGGTACGAAAGAAAAGAAGAAAGATCAACTGGAGCAGACTGATTGCAACTGCGGTGAAATGTTACATCCGAAGTAAATCTAGCAGATTTTGCTACATGAAGAGAATGAGATAGCAAAGAGCATAACAGAACAGACCTAGGGATGATAGACAAGGTACACAACATATGCTATATAGTTGACGTTGCATACCCCTTTCACCCACGAATAGTCAAGAAAGAAGGCGAAAAGATAGATAGATAGATACAACCTTCTTAAGTACAAAATAGCCCGGCTATTGAACATGAAGAAGATGAAGATAGTGCCAATTATTGTTGGGTCCTTGGGGACAGTATCAAAAGGCATCAAGGAAATTGGAATGGAGCGCTCAGTAGAACTTTTACTAAAGGGTTGCCTCCTTGGCACGGCCAGAATAATCAGGAAAGTATTAGATAGCTGGAAAGAACGAATAACATGCTACTATATTTTCTGGAGGAGTTACCTAAATCCTATAAATATTAACAAAATTGAAGTAGATTGACAAGTTTATTTTTTGAACCCGTGGAAGACACACGAGATGTCGAAATATCGTTCACTTGATACCAATGGCACGCTTCTTTTTTTGCTTCTAATAATAATAATAATAATAATAATAATAATAATAATAATAATAATAATAATAATAATAATAATACTAATAATAATAATAAGCTATGCCAA
>NC_068982.1:39120048-39125124 GCF_001194135.2 Octopus bimaculoides | reverse complement strand
CTACTGGGCACTGCACACATCCTACGCAAAACACTTTCAATACAGTAACCATAAGAGTATCAGCAAACCACAGCACATACCCAAGGCACACAGAGCTGCGCTCGGTAGTGAAGTGAAAGCACGCTATAAAAATAAAACTACTGAACAACAATAATAATAATAATGATAATAATAATAATAATAATAATAATAATAATAATAATAATAATAATAATAATAATAATAATAATAATAATAAGAAGAAGAAGAAGAAGAAGAAGAAGAAGAAGAAGAAGAAGAAGAAGAAGAAGAAGAAGAAGAAGAAGAAGAATTGTTATAATTTTCCGTAAGGGCTCAAGGGATAGTTCTTCAAAGCAGAGCTTCACAAGTGACTTTTACTTTACGTTATTCATGTTTCAGTGCCCTCCAAAAGGTACAGCTCTGGTATAGGCTTGTAGTTTTCGGAGATCATTAAGAGTTGCAAGTTCATCCTGCCCTCACTTAACTGCATATTGTTTCTCGTCACCTGCATCGATCACCCACCTATATTGCAGGGCAAATTTAATGAGCGGATAAGTGAACATTTTTACCGATATGCTCAACCGTCACACTTGTATTTCTCCGCTCCAAATACTAGAACACTGTTTCATTTATCATTTTGTAACGCATTTTCTAATAATATTTCAGCGAATGGTACAATCATACACCAGAAAAGGTTCTGAATGAACGTGGTAAACCAAAGTTTCTATGGGGCTTCGAAATTCAGAGATTTAGAACAATTTCTCGAAAATCATAATCTAGATATTATATATATTATGATGAAGCAATGCTCCTTCAGACAAATATGTTGCAAAGATGTAGAGAAAATCTCAGAATCACTTGAATTAAAGGTAGAATTAACACAGGGAATATTCAGTAGTAAACGTGTAAGTCGTACTAGTTATCATCGGAGAATTGGGTTCAATCTCCTCCAAATCAAAAATACCATCTGAAACAGTTAGACATCATATGAGCAATGAAGAAAGTGGACGTGATACCATCAGTGAACACTGCACTTGGAAGTATCAGTACCCAACTACGAGCATGGCTCAAAAAGATTGGAGCGAAAGTAAAGATAGAAAATATACAAAAGTCATTACTGTTTGGAACTGCATGAGTTTTCCGCAGGGCTCTTGAAGCATGAACAATAAACAAGTGTCACCTTTGTCTGATGGCTGTGAATAGCTGGCTGTGAATAGCTGAAATAAGGCTTGCCAAACTGACGGCCATAATAATAATAATAATCCTTTCTACTATGGGCACAAGGCCTGAAATTTTGAGGAAGAAGGATTACATCGATGCTAGCACTCGAATACTACTTGTTTCACTGACCCCGAAAAGATGAAAGGCAGAATTTGAGCACAGGAGGTAAAACTAAAAGAAATACTGCTAAGGATTTCGTCTGGCGAGCTGACTATTCTGCCAGTTCACCGCCTGGTTAACTAGTAATAAATATTAAAATATCAGAAAAGTGGCTTAATAACTAAGACAATGTATATATATAACAGAGCATGCAGAAAATTGTTGTGTCAATGCTTGTTCTCCGTTTGAATTTCAACAAGTGAAGCAGCGAGAAAGGAACGCCAGAATTGATTTCATGTGTGTCACGAAATACTGAACCTAGGTTTTTAGGTAAAAACTGTCTATACCGTAGCTTTATTGACTCTAATCTACAGCTTTAATGTTATATTGGAAATAATATAAAAACAACAGCTGCATCGAATACCCACCGTAACTAATTCTATTACACGAAGAAGATATCACAAAACCTTTACAAGACTCTTTAGAAAGCGTATCGTTAACACTAAACTTATTAACTTAGAAACTTACTAACGGTGCCCAGAAGCAAAAAGAGAAGTAATAAAAGAATTAAAGGATATACCATCGAGAATAGGAGCACAGTAGAGGTAATTAATTGTCTCTAGCTCCATAATTCACTACTTAATTGCAATTAATTAAGGGTATCGCATTGACAGACAATTAAATGTCATAAAGAGATAACAAATTTGTAACCGTTATGCTCAAATAATCTGAAATGTAGTCGCTATTTTAAGGCTGTGACACAATTTAGAATCGAGGAAGTTGAACTGTGAAACTAGGAAGACATTAGACATAATATGTTTTGCTTAAATTAATCCAATAAGTGACTTTGAACAGAATGTTATAAGCTTCATGTTTCGACCTTTGCCGCTGCCACTTTTAACATAACATACAAACGTACGCTCATACGCACCACATACACGTCCCTAAGTAATAATAATGGAATTACGATCAAAGCTTTTTTTTTTTTTCTGTGTGCAACTTCACTATTCATTTCTATTTCTCCCTTTGCAATTTGCTAAAGAAAATACTAAAATATATTAGATTTTGTTTCCCTTTGAATGTTTTGTGAAAACATTTGTCTTGCTGATTCCGATTTTCCATGATATGATGCTCATCAGCAGTGCATGAATTATGAAGCTACGCCATTTCTTCAAGAATCAAAGTTCGGTCATTCTTTCACTTAGATAAGCTGAGATCTATTCGCTCTATCGGTAATTTCTAAAACGTTAAAAGTGTAATGCGAGTTTGTAAACTCAAATGTGATTCATAAATACCAATTTTCTTCCCTAATTCTTTTATTACATAGATGCACCGAAAATGTTATGGCCATATTTCTTTTACTCTCTTATGAGATTAATTTCTTGCCTTATCTTGTGACTTTTTGTCATGCTCAAAATACTTGTATGTATGTAATTCTCATTTGGTTGTTTAGACTGCAATTCTAGATCATCCAGATTTTAAGATTTCTTTTAATAGTTTTCTCGTTTTATAATCAGCTATCCAGCTAGGATTCCTCACGGCGTTAACAACCATCAGACGTTTTATTGGAGATTGATCCATTGAAAATTGGATACAATGGACACGAAAAATATGTAGTTAAGTTTCGGGGAGAGGGAAAGGAGAAAGAAAAAAGGTTAGTCTTACGAATAAAATAAAACATATTTGGACGCCTGATCTTAAAATCTCCTACATTGTTTTCAAATGTTGCTTATGTGCCTTTTTGTCTTGTGTTGTTTTCTCTTGATCTACTTTGGTCGGAAAAGACTTAAAAGTGTTATTTTCTCTGCTTCAATAGTTGGATTTTATTTTACAAACCGTAATCTGCTTATGGTATGATAACAATCCAATATGTCGCATGTAAGCTTTTAGATACCCATAATGTATTATAAAATAAATTGTGAGGGTTACAATATAATTTCATATATATATATATATATATATATATGTATGTAAACACACACACACACACACTCATACATAATGAGGTAGTTTTAGTGAAGCATTATGTGGTATAACTTTAAAGAGATTTGTTGTGTAAGGACGGAACAAAGCGAGAAGGTACAATGTAAAGTACAAATGGAAAAGAAAACAAAATAAAGTTGCAGTTATACCTTGTAGTTCTGTATTTCTAGAGTATGACCTCTTCTTCAGGATATTTGGAAAAAGCTGTATTTAGAAAAAGTCGTTGAACATCTGAGTAATGACTTCTTCCACACGTAGATATGTACATATCTATGTTTGTATGTAAATGTACAGAGAAACAGAACGAGGAGAAAGAATATGAGACGAAATGTACAATGTGTGTGTGATTGTGCTTATGTGTTTGTATGACTATATTACCACTCAACCAATTAAAAGAAATTCCATATTTTACAGATCATAGCTTTTGTTACACGCGAAGATTCTCGTTTGATAATGCATATAACTTTTTAATGCTCGCTAAGAGATCGAAATATAATTGAGAGACTGATCAGTGGAATGCATTTGCTCAAATACATGCCAGTGGCAATCTGAGTTGTTTCTCTTTGCTCACTTTTGCTTAAATCATGTAAATTACATGTCATGAATGTGTTCTATTCTTCTTTGTATAAATGTAAGTCCCTTGGTTACTGAAGATAAGGTCGGACAATTATGTTGCTGATGACGGCTACTGAGCCAGAAATACGTGTCAACGAGTGTTCTTTAATCTCCAGACAATAAATCCCGCCCTTTTAATTAATGGCAAATCGAGTAAGAGAATTCTTGATTCTTGAGATTATCTCCCCGTCTCTAATGGAGCAGGTCTTAGTGTTATTTGGTAGTTATGGTACATCCTATACATACGGAGATACTTTTAATAAACCAGCAATCCATCTTGTGTGACATTTGATATACATCTATTTGTCTAATAGTAATATACTTCAGTTAATTCAATCGATTTTATATACCCAGGAAAGAATAAAAAGTATTTTCCCTTATCTGTTAATGCAGGAAATCAGTCTATATCATATGTCAAAATATTTTGCCTATAGAATGTATTTTAAAGAAATCCATTTTTTTGGTAAAAGTTTGTTATATTTGTTGTGGCAAATCTTTCAAGAAATATACTTTTCTATGTGATTTCTTTGAATGTGTAAATAAAATCCGGAAACCAATCTGTAGTTTACATAAAATTATTGCCAATTTTGTACATGAATACAAATCTTAGTTCGAGTACACGATCGATGAATGTGACCCCAATATTTTCCTCTATTAACTATTTCATCGATTCAATAAGGATTAAGAGAAAAGTCAACCTATGCGCACTTTGTATTCTGAACTTGAATAAATGCATTGAAATACTATGAGACATGTTTTCCAGTACCCTATTGATTTTTCATCCCTCACCCTTACAATGTATATAAAAATATAATGCATACATACATACGTACATACATATATACATATATATATATATATATGTATGTATACGTCCGTATATGTAAGTATACTGTTTATATGCATGTATTTGTATTTATGTACTTGAGTATATTTCACTGATGAAGGCAGAGCATTTATGCAAAGCCAGAAATCCAGGATTTGAAATTATCTTATTATTTTTACTGGTTTATTTGGTCTTCGTCTTCGCTAATCGTGCCTTGCGGACATTTATTGTGGTTTTGGAGTCAGGATTTGACTGCTATATTTTCAGCGTGGTGGTATCTCTTGATACCCTGTATTATAATTTTAAATAATTTTATATATATATATATATAG
>NC_068982.1:39117363-39119515 GCF_001194135.2 Octopus bimaculoides | reverse complement strand
GAACACTGTCAGAAGTTATGAAGATTAAATACGCTTTACACCGCTTAATCAGCCAAAGGAGTAAATATAAACAACTGAATACTTGTCAGTGATTGGTTGAAATTATCGAAATAAGACAATTTTTTACATGAAATAAATTCGAATACAAAAATATTTTTCTGTTCTATAACACAAAATAGATAAGTATACGAAGTTTGAAAGTCTTTCGGTACCAAAAACACTACGTAAAACATTAATGAAAACTGTGGCCCCCGCTTTAAAATAGATCCTATATATATATATGAATTAAAAACGTAAGATTAAAACAGAATACAAAGGATTCCGCGGTACACGTGTTTCAAGCTTTATACACAAACAGTCGTTGCATCCTTATATGAGTATATAACTGATAGACAGGATGGTTTAAAGCTATCTTCAGCCGCAAATATACTCTTTCCCAAGATTATATCACAAAGAAGAAATCACAAAGAAAAAAGAAAAAGAGAGAGAAACAGGAGAGAGAAAAGGGGGAAGTCCACTTGGTATTATCCATTGTAATATCCATTGTAATATGTTTATCCTTTAAGTTGATACATTTACATAAAAGTTCATCGGTATTCCGAGACCTGTCCACATTGTGTCACAATTCAGGGTAGAGTGAATGGTAAATAAACATAACTAGCGTATATGAGATAGAAGTTGAGGATCAAGAAATAAAGAAGTTGAAGGTTAAACAATATAAAATACGAAGAAAACAATATAAAATACACAAATAATAATACAAAAATAATAGAGATCAAATCGGGGGTGGGTAATATAAGAAAAAATAAGAAAAAATACGGATAATAAAGTAAGATGCATATAAAAGATTTAGTACGGTTGGAGAAAGGTAGTAAAGGAAAACACAAGGAAATTGGATAAATAAATAGAAGAAATAGAAAAATAAAAGAAATAAAATGAAATAAGAGAAGTAAAGAGAAATGGGAATAAGAAAAACTTAAAAGTAGAAAAAGAGGTAAAGAGAAATAAAGAGAAATAAAGATAGATAAAGCGATAAAGAGATTTAAAGGAATGAGTTCGTAAATGACAGACCTACATGATGCTGTCTTGGCCAAGAATAATGGGGGGGGGTCATAAATAATGTCAAGCTAGAGTAAACTTGAAATATGATATCCTTGTGATGAGTGGTCAGTTTAGCCAAAGCACATCACTACAACTTAAGTATACGAACTTATCTGTTATATTGGAACATACACTTATCTAGAGGATAAATAGATGATGGAAGTGGTAAATAGTAATTAGAAAATATAAAAACTAAACAAAGAAAAATTAGGAAATGCAAAAAATGGTTAAAAAATATAGAAAATATAAAGGGGAAAACTAGGGCTGGAAGTTAATTCAAAATACAGAGTATAATAATCATTTTATGTATACAAGATGGTTTGAAAACCTTTAGATACTATAATCCCCTTTTTAAGTTATAATCACTTCAAAATCTTCTCTCATTGGTAACCCCCACGTCAGATCCATCCTGCTACCATTCAGACATTGAATTAACGAAGCCCGTACTCTACCTACAACTTAACTATTTACTAGTACAATATTTAAAATTGTATCTAAACTAAACATTCGATTAGATAAGTTTTGTTATTCTTTTCAATAATTTCGTTAAATGTTTTTCTTTTATTTAATGGTGATATAATTATTTTTATCTAAATTAATTTTTATATAAACTAATTTATATAAATTAATGTTTGTTAGCTTATATTAAAATTAAAGTTATTTATATTACGTAAATAATTTTAGTTTAGTTTTAACCTAAAACTTCGTTTAAATTGTATTTTAAGCGAGAGATTTGTTAAGATAAGATTTGCATTTAATATTTCTGTTAGTTTATATTCTAATAAACGTAAAGTTAAGAATGTCACGTTTATAATTTTCTATAAGATTAGTATTACATTTCTTTTTAATAATATTGTTGAACATTTTTCTATATTGATATAAAAAGTATTTTTATATTCATTCATTTGTTTTTTATTGTTGCTTGATATATACATTTATTTTATTATTATCATTATTATTATTATTATTATTATTATTATTATTATTATTATTATTATTATTATTATTATTTTTATTGTTGTTGTTGTTGTTGTTGTTGTTTGTGCAGTGC
>NC_068982.1:39116892-39117353 GCF_001194135.2 Octopus bimaculoides | reverse complement strand
CCTTTTGTAACCTTCGTCCTGTCTTTGTCCTTACATGTTTTAATTGATATTAGCCCTTGTGGCCAATAAAACGAATTAATTATTATTATTGTTGTTGTTGCTGTTGTATTTCGACCTGAAGATTAGATATAGTTTTGAATAGAATTGATTTTCGATCGATTTAATCGATTTGATTATATGTTCTATTATGTTCTATTTGAAAACTTAGTTATGAAACACGTGTAGTCGTTTTATTATTATTATTTTATGATTCTTACTTTGTATTTTATTATACTTATTTATCGAGTATTTACTTATTAATTTTTTCTATATGTGACTGTGGATTTTCATGGATGAATTCATGAACTTTGGTTCTTTTCTCTAACTTATATATTTATATATTATATACTGTGAAACTTAATTTAATTTTAATTTTTGATAAACTGAGTTTTAGTGAGTTTTTACCTCTAAATTTGGATTTT
>NC_068982.1:39112219-39113399 GCF_001194135.2 Octopus bimaculoides | reverse complement strand
ATATAAGAAAACAAAAAAATGGAACAAGAACGTAACAGGCGACAACACATCTGGACAGTTAGACGATACAAAAAAGGACAGGAAAAAACAAGGACGGGTCTAAGCTAAGAGCACTAGTTTCCTTGCAAGAAAGCAAGCGAATGTATACGAAAACAAGGACGAGAAGAAAAAACGGAGAAATGGTACACAAATACAAATACAATCAACAGATATATCCTGCGGGAAAATTCTGGTGCTGTCTGCAAGGTCGTCACTGGCTGGTATCGAACTCGAGTGTGTGCGTGCGTGTCCGTGTTTTATGCGCTTTTGCTATGGCGTATAAGTGAGATCACGATAACTTTTCTGAAAGGGACGCCAGTTCATCGCATTGCTAGTCAACAATAACTGAGTGGACGAGTGCAACTTGATATGAAAACAGAACACAACGCAACTCCCACTCTGAGAATCGAAAACATGATATTGGATTCTGGTGGGGCTAATGCAGTTTCGCATCTCTCTTTGAAAAATGCATTTTTTTGAAAAACCTTTTTCGGATCCCTACGTTTTAGATGTGGGAGATTATGAATGTGCAAAACAATTTTTTTTTAATTTCACCCCGCCCACACACACACACACACACAATTTAAATTTTTGATTTTGCAAATAGAAATTAAATACAAACACATTAATGTGAAAAGAATTTGCATTTTACTTGTATTTGCCTTAAATAATCGTAAATAATAATAATGTAAATTTAATATACACCGCATCTCCCTGTGAGCCATTTTATGAGAAACAAACATTAATATTTAATAATTAATGTTATAAAGATTAATAAGGGGCTCAAATTTCACCCCTCCCCCAATTTCAAATTTTGAACTTTTTCATCCATTTATTTATTTGTCTGTCTAGCTATTTATTCCTATTCATTTATTCATAAAATATATTTGTCAACTAAATGTGGCGGTCCTATAGAAGACGGTGTTACTGTTGTTTTTAGCCGTAGGAAGACATTCATATCTATATCTCTATAAACCTATCTGTTTGCTTATTGAATTTTAAAGTTTCAAAACGTGGTTTTTTGCATATCCAGAATCTCCGTCATCTTAAACATAGGGAAAAAAATTTCGAAAAAGTTCAAAATTTTAAATGGGAGAGGGGGGTGAAGGGCGGGGGAGGATTTTTTTTTTTTTTTTTTTTT
>NC_068982.1:39111186-39111852 GCF_001194135.2 Octopus bimaculoides | reverse complement strand
TAAAACGTAGGAATCTGGGAAAAAAACTTTTTTAAAATGCATTTTTCAAGGAGAGGTGCGAAAAGGCAATAGCCCCGAATTCTGAACAGCGCTCTAACTACTAGGTTGATATATGGTTAATGTACACAGATAGACAATTCCAGAGACAGATGCTATGACACTCTTTCAAGATAAAATTTAGAATATGTATTATTTATTAATATCCTAATACTTACTCAGATCCGGTCTCCGAATTGTTTTTACGCTATAATATTGTAAGTGCCTATTAAGTAGGCGGTACTTAAGTAAATACATGCCCATACTTGCTTTAAAAACCAATCTCTTCAAAGTTGTTCAAACATTTCCCTTGGAAAATACGTTTCTAAGCACGTATCGCCAGAAAAATTGTTATGTAAGCATATATTTCTTCCATTTATATTTTGAAATCTGATATTCTTTATATTTTAATTGTTGTACACACTCACACCCATGCAGATACACACACACACACACATAAAATCATTCAGAAATATTTATATATATATATCTACATACACTCACACACGCACACAAAAATATATATATATTACATATACATATACACATATATTCATATGAGTAAACATGTGCATATATTTATGTATATATATGTATATATATATATGTGTGTGTATATATATATATATA
>NC_068982.1:39099040-39106540 GCF_001194135.2 Octopus bimaculoides | reverse complement strand
AAGGTAGCTTTCGCAAATTTTATTTTCGTATCTTCCAATAATATATCCAGCTGCAGTGAAAAAATACTGATGGCATATAGACCCATTGAATAAAGTGATAGGAAGATGGATCTGCCAATTATTTCAGAATACTGTAACAGTTTCATTCATACTTGCATTGAATAAAAATATTTTCTTAGATATCGAAACTTATAAGATTGTTCGAACTTTATAGAAATCCATGAAAAAACCTAATTTTTTGAGAAATTTTATTATTCCTAATCATCTAATTCTCGAGATGGTGGTAAGATAAACAGTAATGAATGTGCAGGCTTTGGACAGAGAAACTTGGAAAACTATATTCCTTAAGTCATGTTTTCCTTTTCTATAATCAAATACATCGATCGATTTTTATTATTAAATATGATACTAATAACCTGTCACTTAAATCACTTTCATTTTCTATATTTCAGGATATTTGAATCAATAGCTGAGTTTGCCTCATTTTCGAAACTTGCGGGCAACTACGACGATGACCTTATTGACCGAATCAATCACATTTACACAGTTTGTATTCTCGTTATATTTTCGATTGTGGTCACAGGCGGTACATATATAGGAAATGCTATTACTTGTTATATACCTAAAGAAGGAAAAGATGAACGAGATTATATTGAAACATTCTGTTGGACGGGCCCACTGTATCATGTTCCAGATAGCACCTCAAACTTAACTGAAAAGAGAGATGTCATTCATTATTACCTATGGATTCCGATAATTTTGTTATTTGAAGCTTTGTTATTCAAGACGCCAAATATAATTTGGCAAATGACGAACAAAGGATCGGGTATGAATCTAGAAAAAATTGCGCAACTCTCAGAAAAGACACAGCTTGGCTCGGAGAAGGATCGAGATGAAACAATCGAACATATCGGCGATTATATTAATCGATGGATTGTATCGAATAAACGGAGGAGCCGCAATTTACTTTCTCTAATTAAACCTAAACGGGGATCATATCTCACAATCTTGTATTTCATTATGAAGTTATTATATTGCTTAAATGCAATATCTCAATTCTACTTGCTAAATAGTCTTTTAAGAATTGAGTTTTCTAGTTTCGGATTACATGTAGCAGAATATGTGCAGAATAATGAAGTTATGTTTAATAATTCGATATTCCCACGGATCGCATATTGTGATTATAAATTTCGACAGATGAGTCAAGTAGTAACGCTAAAAACGCAATGTGTCTTGCCTATAAATGTTCTAAACGAAAAAGTATTTATGTTTTTATGGTTCTTTTTTGCGGTAATCAGCGGGCTCTGTCTGCTTAATTTATTAGGATGGGTATATAGGATGCTTTCTAAAAGGAGTTATGTCAACTATATTTTTAAGTATCTAACTATCAATGATATAGGCATGGATAAACCTTCCAAACGCGCATGTTTAGCATTCGCAGATGACTATCTCAAACTTGACGGTGTACTGTTAATGAGAGTTGTTGGCAAAAACTCAACTGATTTGGTTGTTTCAGATCTCGTAAAATATCTTTGGACAATTTACGTAAAAGAAAACCCACCGAAAAAGAAGGTAGAAAGCACTTTTCCCTGAACATTATAGAGTTACTTTCAAAATGTTCTATAAAATGAAATTTAAATTTTAAAAATAACTTTGTTAAAACATTCATCGCTGTATATTTTCTATATCATTGTCTAAACAATTTTATACAAAATTATATACATACAAACAAAACCCTTCATAATTAAAATTGTAAATTTATATTTTTGTTCTCTTTTATAATTTCTATTTATTGCCATTTAGCTTTATATTTAGGTTGTTTTCAGGTCATGTGACATGAATTAATTATATATTTAAGTTCAAATCTTAGTGCAAAATGTTGGGTATATACACTTGAACAATAATTCCAAGGTCCTGGAAACAATTTGTGTTCAGTAAGTTTTTTTAACACGTTCTCGATGAAAATAGATATTAACCAATATAATAGTTAATATAATGTTGACACATATGTATGTAAATTGAAATAATTTAAGCTAATTAAGCTGTTAGAGATTGTTCTCTAAGCTTCAGATGCAAAAGACATAGAATATGTATGATTTTGATATACAGTTAATGGAGGATACATCGAGGATACGAATAATAACATTTCGTCACAAATTTCATGAAATTTTATATAGTAAAGCAGGGGTCACCAAAATGTTTTCATAGTGGGCCCGATATAGGTAAAAGCATGCCGAGCGCGGGCCGGATAAATATTTTGTTCAATTCAGTACAATATAGAATACACTGAATATACACAAAAAATAAAGACAGTCATCCTATTTATATATCAATACATAAAATATACAAAATAAAAACAATAAATATATTTTAATAATACCAAAATATTACCAAGTTAGAATTTTTAGAAAAAGTGCACACATAGCTGAATTGCATAAAAAGTAAGCAGCACAAAAGTTAATGAGATTTGTGAAATTGGCATTTTGCTTCCAAAATATCAACATTTGCTTTATGATTACTGCAGCCAACTATAAGAATTGCTTTCAAATGTTCATCAGTGAGCCTTGTTCGATGTATTGGCTTCACACACATCACTTTTGTGCTCACAAACATACGTTGTTCCAAACACTGATGGCAATTCTTTTCAATTTTGAAAATTCCTTCTCTGTGCTTCTCTTTCAACAAGGTATTAGCTTGCAAATCAATAAGCTCCAGTTGTATTTCAGTTAGCATGTTATCAAGATAACAGCCAAAGGGATTCTCAAACAAAAGAATTTCATTCTCAATTCTGTCAAGCTCTGAAAATCTTTGAGAAAAATGCTTATTTAAGACCCGAATAATTTTTTCCTGAAACTCGAGGTTAACATGTTCCACATTTTCTGTGCAAAACTCTTAAAAACACTGAAACTGAAAATGAGAGAAGTTTCCTCCTTCAAGTTGTACTTCAAACGAAGATAGCTTTCCCCGAAAAGCTGTAATAATTCTGTAGAGATCACAGATAAGGTTATTCTTTCCTTGCAGTTTTAAATTCAATTCATTCATATGAGAAGTGATGTCAACTAAAAATAATAACTTTGATAACCATGAAGGATCTGACAGCTGTGAATCAGCTCTATTCTTTTTGGTGAGACAAAGATCTATTTTTCTTAGGAGCTTATAAAAACGAAACAAGACTTTACCGCAACTAAGCCATCTCACTTGGGTAGTAAGGCCAGTCACAGAAATTAGGATCCATTTCTTCAAGGAAAACCTGGAACTGTCGGTGATTAAGCCCATGATTCTGAATAAAGTTCGCCACAGTTGTAACCGGTTTTAGTACGCAAGAAATATCTAAGTGTTTTCCACAGAGTGCATGCTGCTGTATAATGCAGTGTATAAACAAAGCTTTCGGAAGTTAAAGCTCCTCCAACTTGGTCTGGATCCGCCCTACCAAACCTTTCCTCACATCTGCCATGTTTTTTTCCTCCATCAACTGTAACATATCGAAGCTGATTCTACTGAAGGTTATAGTTTTGCAAAGTCTTCTGTACCTCTATGAAAATATCTTCTCCAGTTGTGGTTCCATGTACACTGCAAACAGATGCCATTTCTTCTATAATCTGAAAGTTGCAATTAACACCACGAATGAACACATGACGTTGTGATGTACTAGAGAGATCAGTAGACTCATCCATCTCAAAAGAATACCACAACAATTTCTTACCTTTCTCATGTATCTGTAACTGTATATTCTCTTCAAGTTGTTCTATCGTCCGCAAAACTGAACGTGCTGAAAGGCTGATACAGCCTAACATGTTAGCTCTTTCAGGACACAAGTCATTTGCTACTTCCATCATACACTCTTTTATAACGTTTCCGTCAGTAAATTGTTTTCCTCGCTCTACCTACTTATTCACTATTTTGCAACTTGCACGAGTGATAGATTTATTTCCAACAAACTTTTTCGTAAAGAAATTCCTTTCAGATTCCAAACTACGATTCATGCATTCAAATTTCTCAGACCGCAATTTTCCACAATATTTAGAATGTGTTGAGATGTTTTGCTTAGTAGTGACGACGAATATTGTATTATTTCATAACAGCAACACTTTCGTTGCATATCAGGCATCTAGCTTTCTGGTCGTTTGTTTCCCCCAAAGAAGTACATTTCTCCCTATTCTTTATTGAAAATACGACATTCATCATCAACCTTTCTCTTCTTAGTAGCCATAACGATGGGTGAGGAAAAATCGAAAGCAGTTTTAGGCCTCGGCGTCAGATATTCTCGTTTTAATTGTAATCACTATTAACTGACTAGCCCGAGGCACACGTGATGTACTATAGTAATTATTATGGCACGTGAAATGCATAGCACGTGATGTGACTAACTCAGTATAAATACGACATGCATGATCTAAGAAGTGTGAGAAGCGGTATAAATTATCAAGAGCAAAATGCAACCGAAATATTTAAGATAAATAAAAATTTCACTTGTGCCTCTGGAAACTTAATCTATACTATTACCTTCATATATTGTTTTGGGGACAAAATCCGAAACCATGTGGTTGCTGAGAACTAAAACTAAAGGAGGTAGATCTCAGCATGTCATATTTTCAAAACTGATTTTTTTTCCTCTTCACATAAACTGTAAACTATCATGCAAAAAGCACAAGTATGACACTTCTTTTCTACTCTAGGCACAAGGCCCGAAATTTTGGGGGAGGGGGCCAGTCGATTAAATCGATCCCAGTACGCAACTAGTACTTAATTTATCGACCTCTAAAGGATGAAAGGCAAAGTCGACCTCGGCGGAATTTGAACTCAGAACGTGAAGACAGACGAAATACCGATAAGCATTTCGCCCGGCGTGCCAACGTTTCTGATTTCTTTATTGCCTACAAAAGGGGCTAAACATAGAGGGGAAAAACAAGGACAGACAAACGGATTATGTCGACTACATCGACCCCAGTGTGCAACTGGTACTTAATTTATCGACCCCGAAAGGATGAAAGGCAAAGTAGACCTCGGCGGAATTTGAACTCAGAACGTAACAGCAGACGAAATACCGCTAAGCCCTTCGCCCGGCGTGCTAACGTTTCTGCCAGCTCGCCGTCTTAGGCATAAGCATAATGACTTCACACTTTCTTTCACTATTTCAACCGCTTTCACACAATTATGTAGCACTTAATACGAAACATGTTTCTCACGGGTTATTTAATTACCTATAATTTACTTAATATTGATGAAAGCAAATTGAACTACTAATTATTTAACAGTTGCACTCATTTATAATGCCTGTACACAAACTTAAAACTGAAAATTAAGACGAGAATATAACCAACGCACAGAATGACTAGTATATGAGATAGAGTATGATGATTCAAATTAATGTTAGCAGTGACAAGTAGAAAAGGAAATACAGAAATGAAGAGAATAACTCTTACTCTAAGTAGCATCCTGTAAAACGTAGTTGTAGACGTTCTGTGTCCTAAAAAACACTCCTTAAATTTGAAGTGCACACATATTTATTCCATGAAGTATTACATATATAAACTGTATTAAAGAGCAAGTCTCTAATTTGACAAATGTCTGAATAAGAAATTTTGTTCAGATCTAAAAATTTTGGAGAAAAAAAAAACGTCAGGCGTTGTAGCACAGCATGTAAAGATATACGACCTTGGCTTTTAGTATGCATAATTGCCCTCTTAAGACATCAAAAGTAATTATATTTGTGTAAATTAGTGAGGGGAGGAAGCGCAGAGTCTATGTTATTGAAAACATTCATAGGCTACAGTCATCGACAGCATTGGTATTCTTATGGAGTATCAATTAATCGGTGACCTATATAAGGAAGTAAATTCTGGCGAATAGCAATTCTGAAGAGCACACGGCAAAGTTTTGGTTGCGATGTCTGGGAGGTGATACAAAGTAAAGATGTCAAGAAGCAGTGTTTGTTCTATGAAATACATTCTGCAAACAAAGCTGAACCTGTAAAGAGTCTGTTTGTGAGTAATAGAAGCTCTATTCGTCGAATTTTGGCCATTAGATAATATTTCACTCGTAACAACTCTGTGAATATAGTGTTTAGATTGATGAAGAAACATTGTATGTGACGAGGATAAGAGACACAGTAAGAAGTAAATATAGAAACCTTATCAGTCGGAGTATTATAACAAAGCTATCCAAATTTCCGAGTTAAACGAGGTGGAATCAAACAGTTCCCGGACTAGTTATATTTTATAAAAAAAAAATAACGTATTTTCCTAAGTTTTAACATCATCTCCTTCGAAAGAGTCACCTTGTGCAGCTATATACTGGTCCCAACTTCCTACCACTTTTGGAATCCGGCTTGGAAGTTATTTTCCGCAAATGAGTTGAGGACCTTCTGCGATTCGCCTTGATCTCGACAACGGTGTTAAAATGGTAAACTTTGAGCTACATTTTCGGTGGGTATGCCGAAATTATGTCTGTTGCTCAATGTTCTGTAAACTTTGTAAAGGTTGTAAGAAGTGACATGGATAGCTACAACGGAGACAAAGAAACCGTAGCCAACAGAAGGGACACCTCAGATATTTTGATTGCGTTGCACATCAGAATTCATTCAACAACTGCAGGACAAGATGATAGAAGATCCGTGCAACAGAATCTGAGCTTTGGGGAGAGGGATGAATATGAGAGACGCTCCCATGGAGATGGCCCTGAATGCGGACCTTCGCTATCACTCGTACAAGAGGCGAAAGGGACAAATTTTGACAGTCAAGGTCAAGAAAATCCGACTGACAAAGGTAAAGAAGTTCCTGAAAAAGCTAAGGTATCCTGTTGAGCCGTAGAGGTTCTGGTTCTTCTCAGGCGAAAAGATCTGCCAGAGCCAGTTGCACAACACCTAAAATAAAAGTTGGCTTACCTACAATCCTTGTAATGTCCCCGGTATAATGGAAACCAGTTTCCCGCTAACTGTGATGGTCTTTGTGTGTGTCTCCAGTCATGCCGCCACAAGTCTTGGAACAAGAGCTTCAACTCAATTCAGATGGCTATGTGAAGCTGCTGGAGACAGTGGTAAAGCACTAGTTGTTGGGAGTTACTGTTGGAAGGTCATATGTGTGGCAGTAGGATTAGGCTCCTTGCCACATGGTTTTCAGAGAATCCCTACGACTTCACTAGCCCCAATTTCTTAGCTCCTAATTCCCTCTATTCTCTTCCCACGGATTACTATGAGTAGGGCGTGGTTGAGAAAAACACCAAGGCCAAGCTGGTGGTTCATATCAAGGAAGTGTTTGAAGTCCTTCCTGGAGATTCAGTAACGCATGCATTAAGTTCTAGAGCCGTTCTGAGGCCGTGGTGGAAGCTGAGGGCGGCTACTATGAGTAAACTGGTATCTCCCGGCCATAATCTAGTTGAAAATTTGATGTTTTAAAAAACTTTTATTATTTGCATGCGAAATTAATTATTTTATTTCCTTGTATGGAAACTTTTAAATTTTCCTGAACACCTTGTACATGTGTGTGTGTGTGGGGGGGGGGG
>NC_068982.1:39094408-39099030 GCF_001194135.2 Octopus bimaculoides | reverse complement strand
ACCTTGTACATGTGTGTGGGGGGGGGGTGATTATTCAGTTTTATTTCAAGATTTCTTGCCAATAAAGAAAGAGCCGATTTCGAATATAGATCCAGGGCTCCTTGATTGGAATTTCATCAACATCAATAGGGTATTTTTTCATCTATTTGTGTATATGCGCAGTATTTGGAGTCACTGCATGTGCAAAGTTATATGTTTTGTTTTATGTATGTACTCTCATGCATATAGTTTCATGTCTAGACATGTGCATATATACTTAAATGACAAACTACTGGAAAGTTTTAGATTTTTACAGTTCCAGTGATGGATTGGATTTGTAGTCTTCGAATCAACTTTGTCTATTCTGATTTTGAGAAGCCTAATTTCTCAAGATTGGTATTTAGGCAGTGTGTTACATGTCCCAGTGCGCCAAAAATAAATCTGAATACGATCTCCAGCTTTGGAGCCACAACTATTAGCCTTGTTAAATAACTGGTTAATCTTCAGATGAATTAACTGAGGGAATCATTTATTCACGATCGTAGTGATTTTCGACTGAAACTTGAATTTAGCATGCAGGGAGCACAGCCTGCAGGGAGAACAGCATGCAGGAAGCATGCAAGTATTTACGACATGGCTGGACACAACATCAACAACAACACAATCGAGGAACAGAACGACAAGAACCGCTCAACATGTAAACAAATTCTTTCTAGCCTTAGTTGTAGAAGAAACCATAACTACAAAACTCATTTCACTTGGAGTTATGAATTCGATAATGAACTATTTAACCGTTACAAAAATGCGAAATAAATCCCTGCTGTTGGCTGTATGAATCGACTGAAATCATATTGGGACGATCTGCATCCAGAATTAAATCATTTTACTGCGAAGCAACTACGCCAACAAGCAACATTTGTAGAACATCAGAAGGTTAGTAACTGTAAATTTATTAAAAAATCGAAAATTAACCTTCTTCCCAACTCTATAAACAAAAACGAAAACATGAATGATATAAGACCACCACGTGGTTTCGCAGCTAGCGACATTCCAACAGATTCCATAGTGCCTGCCAGCCAAACTACATTACTGACTCAAGTAACTGACCACTGATCCCCTACTACGACTATGGTGAATAGCAGGTACAACCGCAACGATTATTGGTAGTAATAGTGGTAGTCAGGATTATATGCCGGTGAAATGTGTCCTTACAAAATTTTCCGAGAAAAAATAACTTTGGCTTTGATTGAAGTACTCTCTCTAGGAGAGATTATTTTCTACCAAAGTAAGTAAAAAAAAAGCACCAGATACGGTATTAAAAGCTGTTAATGAAATTGATGATGAATATTTACAAAAGTTTGATGAACCACATACTGGCAGATTAATGCTTCTCTATATGCCCTGGTTACTACTGAAAAACAGTACATGAATGATATTCAAAAAGTAAACAAAACCGAAATAGCAAAGAAAGTACCATCATGGGTTTTGAAGACAGAGAAAAAGATAACTGGTTTACGGAAGACCATTAGTCACGTAATGATGCTTATTGCATGCAAACAAGCAAATCACTATACGTTCCACCAATAGAAAGTAGAGATAGAAATGATGTTTGGAGACAGCAAAAAGAAGATACTCACTTGCAAACTGATTACCCCCAAGCATGAGCTGTCAGTGAAAAACTCCGACATCAGAAGAGAATAACCGAGAGAACAATAAACAAAAAAATTAACGGCAACCAGGCAGCAGCATACAGAGACATGAGAGAGCAGAACCACCCACATGGCAAAAGGCTACTGGCCAATTGCATGCCAGAACTTAATGTATAAAATGTATACAGCATGTTTAAAACCCTTCATCCAGGACCATTTTGAAACCAATAACATTACTACAGCAGAACAAGCCGCTGGGAAGAAGGGAGCCTAGCTGTGTGCCGAGCAATTGTTAATCAACAAAACTATGATGTTAAGAGTGTGAGAGCATAGGAGGAACCTAATTTTAATGTGGCTAGACTACAAGAAAGCATTTGACTCTGTTCCCCACTCATGAATGCTAGAAGCCCTTCAACTTGCTAAAGTTCCAGTAAGAATAGTCAAAGCTATAGCTGACCAGACTTCATCGTGGGCAACCATCTTGAATTTAAACACAAAGAGTGATTGTATTATCACCGATAGAATATAGTATCGCAAAGGCATATGCCAAAGAGACAGCCTCTCTGTGATGTTGGTTACACTTTCTGTAAACCCCTTGTCATTCATATTAAGAAAGTCTGAAGGATATCTCACTGGTTCACAAGAAAGCAAAAATACCAAAATTACACACTGTTTCTTTGTGGATGACATAAAACTTAATGCAAAGAATATGTATGATATGAAAAATAGCCTTGATTTAGTTACAGCATTCTCAAAGAATGTAGGGTTGGAATTTGTCAGGATAAATGTTCTTATACGGTTGTGAAAATCGGGGAAAATTATAAACCAGACTAGTAACATCTTCATCAATGATTTTGACTGTTTCCCTGTATGTGACGAGGAATGTTACAGGTATGTAGGGGTGGATGAAAATATATCTTACAATGGCGCCGATAACAAAACACGCGTCACTAAAGAATATTACAGCAGAATAAAGAAAATTTGGGCCTCAGAACTTACTATATTCAATAAAACAGTGGCCCAAAAATGTGTTTGCAGTGCCAGTACTCATGCCAACATTTGGGTGGCTTGAGGGACACTTGATGAGATCCGAACCATTGATGTGGAAATCCGAAAAATACGAACAAGCACACATAATTTCCACATAAACTGTGACATAGACCGATTCTACCTAAAGCAAAAACAAAGCGGCAGAGGCTTAACATCGATCCAAAATGCCTTTGAATGTCGCATGATATCCCTTCAGTAACATCTTTTAACCACCAAGTGTCGAAGTGCATCCCTTGACATGAAGCTGATAACATCATAATACTTGGAAGGCAGCTCCTTGAGCAACACTCTTTGATAACCTAGAATACATGTCCAAAGAAGTCGCACGACTCTACTGCAACGTATCATCAGATGAAAGGATAAGCTTTTATGAGCAGAAGACTATGCGTGGATATATTAGTAAAAAGCTCCGTGATGATAGTAAAATCGATCATCAAAGCAATTTATCATGGACCAATAGCCGGGTTACTACCTCCCACTTTGAAGGGTATGCGTTTGATGCACAAAAGCAATAGAGATGCAAGAAAAGCCGTAAAATGTGACAACCAATGCAGACTTTGTGGAGTTCACACTGAAGATATCACCCACATCATAAGCATTTGTCCGAAAATGCCATCACGGTATTATCTACCGATGAGACATGATGTTGTAACTAGGACAATCTATAATGAAATCCGTCGGAAGGATAATCATAATGTCACCGAAATAAGAACCCACAGTATCGTAGAAGCACTGATATAATCATTTGGGACCTGATATAATGATTTGGGACCTGATATAATGATTCGGGACAGAGAAATTGTACACAGCCGGGGAAATTAGCTGCCTAGCGAATGTTAACATAAAGCTGAAGATCAGTGATAAAGAGAACACCTATGCTGAACTATTGAGAAATCTGAAGTTACTCTATACAGATTACAAGTTCAGGTTTATACCTGTAATTATTGGGGGCCTGTAATATGTACCACACTGCCTAAATACCAATCTTGAGAAATATGCTTCTCAAAATCAGAAAGAAGAAAGCTAATTCGAAGATTACAGATCCAATCCATCACTGGAACTGTAAAAATCTGTAAAACTTTCCAGAAGTTTATTATTTAAATACATATGAATGTCTAGATATGCTACTATATGCATGAGAATACATACATAAAACATACAAATCTGTACATAAATACATACATACATACATACATACACATACACACACACATATATACATACATGCATACATACATACATACATACATACATACATGCATGCATACATATAAACAAGAATACCCTGTTGTTGATGTTGAAATTCCAATGAAAGAGCCTTGGATCTAGGTTAGAAACCGTTTCTTTATTGACAAGAAATCTTGTAATAAACTGAATAATGACAGTTCTCGTCTGCGAAATCCACTCACAAGTCTTTAGTCGGCTCGAGATTGGTTATGCCTTGGCATGTCGTGACGTATTACAATATATTTATATAAGCTGAATGGACGGAGTAGTGACTGTGATTTCAGGGTAGCGTAGTACGAGCCAGGTCACCTATTTCCTCATCGAGCAAATATACATTTTCCTGTTTCCCTACCTCCTTTCTTAGAACCGTTTGTTCTTTACTGGGGGTATAAGTCTCAGTATGATGTGGTAAAGAAAAAATATTTACTACTTAAAATATTACAACTGGGGAAACTTTCTTTTTATGCCAAATGACGGAATCTCACTATGTTTTACATTAGTTCAAACTATTGATTCATTTGAAGCGATCGCTAACATGACATTTTTCGTCTAATTCAGTCTAAAATTCTGTGGCTAATATAGAAATGTGCCATTATTCTATTATTTATTCATAGGTTTATTTAGCTGATATTTAAATTTGCACATGTAAAAAAAAAAAGCTTCCGTTGTTTTCTTTTAAATCTTAATACGAATAATCATATTAACGGTATCCTATAA
>NC_068982.1:39087819-39092814 GCF_001194135.2 Octopus bimaculoides | reverse complement strand
GTTCTTGAAAATTGGTTATTTTCCCTAAAACTATATATATTTTATATATACTTTATCTATAAGGCTCAATTTAATTTTAATTTTTTATAAATTGATTTTAATTGACTTCTTTACCTGTAATTTTGGATTTTGTCCCTAATAATATTATTATATATATATATATATATATATATATACACACACACATATATTGATATTTTGATATATGAGGAGACATGGCCAAGTGTTACGGGTGTTTCACCCTTGATCGCGAGATCGTAGTTTCAATTCCTATACTGAGTGGTACATTATGTTCTTCAGCAAAACACTTCATCTAAAATTGCACTGCGAGCACTTCGACATTTGACGCGTGCACCCCTCCAGGCAACGTTCGATTTGGTGGAGAGAGTGAGCTAATGAACAGCACATACATTTGACTACTGTAAACAAATCATTTGTGCAGGTATTCGATGGGAGAGTTCATCATATATAGATATGTAATTACAAGATCCAAGGTTCTCAGTGGGAAGTTTGTAAGTTTCGAGCAGTCAGTGGTAGGTATACATATATATATAAAACGTTCAAGAACAATAACACTGGTCAACACGATTTTTGGTGAGTGGGGAACAACTTGAATACGATTCTACATTTACCTTACAGTTCGTGCTGACGAGAAACAGATATTTTCGGTAAGAGAATGTTGATTTCGAAACTATAGTACACGGATAATTTATATTTATGTAATTTTCATTGTCTTGCCCGCATACATTTTGGTATTTCGCTGAATTTCATTTGAGAACAATTAGGTCTTAGTAGATACATTACATGTGATTTTCTTCTAGCACATTAACAGTCCACCTAGTGGTCTTCTTTATATATACATAAATACATGCATACATACATGTATATATATATATATATATATATATATATATATATATGAGTGGAAGTCACTGATATGATATGATATGAAACGACATGATATGAAACGACATGATATGATATGATATGATACGATATGATGTGACAAGATATGATATGATATGCAAATAGCAAAAATAACAAATAAAAATCAGTTACTGATAAAGTATTCAACACGAGTTACAGTAATTTGTCTTTATTAATAGTTAGATTTTAAGTTTACATCGAGATCTGCTTCATTGTTGTGAAATAGTTAATAGCTTAATGATGATGAAAAATATTAATTACAAATATTAGTATATCAGAAAAGGCATGGAAAGATCACGAAACTACGGTATGCACGAAAATTTATGTGGTGTATTCATCAGTTTGAGGAAACTATTTTTTAAAATATCAAAAACGAAACGATAAGCAAAGTATTCTAAAGTTTAAAACTTTTTTCCTATAGTTCTCTTCTGAAACTGATGATACCGTCACGTGAATTCTCGAGTGCAGCTTTGTTTCCTTAGCTGTTCCTTGCCTCTTCTGACATTTGGAGTTGATATTTTTTGGCGTAAGAATCAGTATATGAGCATATCTTTGTTCAAGTATGTACATTTGTGTGTTTTCGAAGAAGGATGTATTATTTTAAATAGATATTGTAGAACCCATATATTTTATTTGTTAAAATTTACTTGTATTGCCAGGATTGTTTTCAGCTGTTCTAGCATTCCATAAATATTCCACTAAATCAGACAACACAAAATATGATGAGTTTTTCCCAACAATTCTTAAAGCCAGTATTCCATCATTTTTAAGATATTCATCGGTGAAACTTTTACATTCTATTTTATCCATTCTTGTTGTTCCATAGCCTTTAGATTTTAGGAATCTGAAGAAGAAATTGATATAGCTCTGCCTTACAAGTAGTCTGTACAGCCAAAGAAGTAGGCTTAAACAGCTTAAAACAGCAATAAAACTGAACCAAAACCATAGAAAGATGAAAATCTTCTCATTAAGAACATTAATCGGTAGTAAACATCTGGCCTTCAAGGTTAGAGTTATATCTTGATGTCTTACTTGGAAGTTACAGTAAGCAACTTTAGGGAAATAATGTTTTGTTGAGTTGGATTCTTGAAGTAGTTTTGAACCGAATGTGGTAAAGTCTAACCTTAGTAAAAACGTGAGTAAGAAATATTGACATATGGCATTCAGCGTGTACCATATTTTGCTAATAAGATAAATTCCAGACAGATATGTACCTCGATGCTTGTTTATAGTGAATATATGTAAAATGTTAATGTTTCTCTGAGATATCTGTCGTACATTTTCCAATCTCCTGTTGACCATAATCCATTTGTGAATATAAGAAGCTATTTGCTGAATGGATTTATTTCGTTCATTTTCTGACACCATTTGAAGATCATTTGTAAGTTGAACTAATTTATTAACATTCAACCCAGAAGTTTTATTCAACATTAACCAAAAATAATTGGGGGCCTTGAATAAAAATGCTTGGAATAATAGAATTATAGGAATCCAGAGATGATAATGGACCATAGTAGTGTATTCCTTTTCACTTAGTTTCTTGTCATCAGGTACATAGTACAAAGTACCGGTCCAGCACATACTTTCCATAAACTTACGTTCTGATGGCGGTATTAACACTGGCCTCCAACAACTGATTCCATGCTTTATATAAGTGCCAGAACTGACGACAACAGTAAATATAAGAAGTGCAGTGACTGTATATGTATGGCTTAATTTATCGACGATGTCATCATCTCCGCTGCCAAGAAACCATTTTTTAAAATCTTTCACTGTTTTAACACCCCTGAAATAAGAAAATAAGTATCTTGATATTGAATCAATTAAAAACAAAAACAAATAAAGCAATGAAGGTTAATCATCAAGGAACACCTTATTTTTAAGCGAATTTCATCAATAACATAATTTTGTTGGCGTTAATTTTCTTTTTCATGTTAAATGTTAAGCAACAGTGCGGAGACTTTAAGTATATGTCTGTTCGAAAACCACTGCACGGCTGAGCGTACAGTATAATCCTCAGCCAACCGAGGTGTGGTATACGTAGAGCATAGCGACTGTAGCTGGTACCTAATAGTCTTACTGATACCTTTCTACCGACACACAAATACATACACACACATATGCCTATGTCATAGATTTTCTCGACTGAAATTAACCTGCTCTACACATCAACAAATATATCGATCAAACGTTTCTACTTGATTGAGATTATAGGACATCCTTGCATGAACATTTCTAAAAACCAAAGCTCCATTATTTATTGATTTTATGATCTGCTAAACATTTATAATCTATATCTAAAAACACCATCTCTTTAAACAACAATATACTGGACGATGAAGAACTTCACATATGAGTAAGTTTACATTAGGTACAATGCACGCACTTCTAGAATGTGGAATATCTCAAACAAAGTATTTTAGACAATCCGCGTTTTTAATTTATACTCAACTTTCCTTCTCACCCATAAAACACACACACATGCTAATACTAAAATGTCATAACATTTTACCAGAAGTGAGCATAACTGTACAATTACGTCAACATTGCCTTACTAGTTTAGAAACACAATTCTAAACAAAAAATTAAAGTAGTACGTATCAAGTCCATCATCTCACTTCTTACTAGCAAGATCATAAAACATTAAATGTAACCTACCATAAAAATTTAAAATCTAAATATGCTACCATATTAGAAATAGGTCACATATCTACAACATTTAAAGTGTACAAAAAAAGACAATAAAAAGAAAGTGAAACACGTGGAAGCAATCTCTAACAATCACGAATATTCCATTTGGTCAAAACATAGAGACAAGATTAATATACAAACTATATATGAGGTCCACAATAGAGTGTGTCTGTCCATTATGACACTTTCAATATCTTATCTGACCACAACAAAGTACGAAAAACTAAAAATAGCATTTTTTCGAAATATTACAGGGTGCTCAAAGACCGAAAACCACCTAACACAGCAAAAAATAAAAACAAAAGAAAAACTCAAAATAGAAGACAAGTTGGACATGAAAGTTATACAGTTTTTTTTTTCTTTTTTTAACGCATCTAACTCAAACCCCATAAAGTCCCTAGCTCAAAAACGTCTGCAAAACACCAGATATATCTTTGATACACTAGTTGACTATTGTAATAGCATCCTTAGAAGACTATACTTCTTACTCCGCTCAGACAAATATAAAACGTACGTACACAAACAAGACAATGACGTCATTAATTTCAAACCACTGTTCTGGGATATACACTGCTCAATCAAGGCCGCTTTGGGGACTAAACAATACCATACAGGAAAGGTTTAAAAACTAGTAAAACACCGTCACGCACGGGCCTCCGCACTACGCCAACAATAAATCACAAAATAGTTGAGCAAAGAGATCTCTAGGTTTCAATCCATTCGGTTAGAAATAGCAAAGAAATCTTCAAATCGCACTTTACTGTCATTGAAAAGTAGGTTAGATTATTATTAGATAATATCGCTCTGGATACATACGGTTACAAATATCGGTTGGCACAACTGTAAGTATAGATCTACTCAATCAGGAATGCCCTTGATTTACCGGAAATAGGATTTCTTACATTACATCTCAACTTCAATGAAAGTATTAGTGTAATCCTCTTGGCTAAGTTATCCACCTATATGCACCATTTAATTCCTACACATTTAAAATGGCTCGTCAGCCTGCTCTATTTCCACAACCATACCTTCTTGTTCACTCTGTACATTTTTGAGTCGCTAGCTTACTTCCAACAGCATACGTACACTATCATGTAGATGATTTCTCATTCACTTATACTTATTCTTCGCACACCGAACGCTAGGTTTGCACTATCTCCATGAACAGAATCCTTCCCAGAAAACATGACACTCTAGGTTTCTTCCTGATACACCGCAGTGATATTGTAGCAACCAACCACATGGTTCCGGGTTCAGTCCCACTGCGTGGCACCTTGGACAAGTGTCTTCTACTATAGCTTCGGGCCGACCAAAGCCTTGTGAGTGGATTTGGTAGACGGAAACTGAAAGAAGCCCGTCGTATATATGTATATGTAT
>NC_068982.1:39085971-39086815 GCF_001194135.2 Octopus bimaculoides | reverse complement strand
ATATATATATATATATATATATATATATATATGTGTGTGTGTATGTATGTATGTATGTATGTATGTGTATATATATATATATACGCATATATACATATACGACCGGTATCCACGCAATTTCTGACGACAAAATTCACTCGCAAGATATTCGTAGGCCCGGAGTAAAAGACAATTGCCTGAGGTACCACGTAGTGGAACTGAATCCGAGACCATGTGAATGAAAAGTGAGCTTCTTCACTACTCAGCCCTGCTTGATATCTCAATTTGACCAGCAATCACAAATAAGATTAATCTATCAAGAACGGCACCGCCGCTATATTGCATCCAAAGTTAATGTCATTCAGCAGATTGTCTAAGATCTATCCAGCAGATTGTCTAAGATCTATCCAGCAGATTGTCTAAGATCTATCCAGCAGATTGTATAAGATCTATCCAACAGATTGTCTAAGATCTATCCAGCAGATTGTCTAAGATCTATCCAGCAGATTGTCTAAGATCTATCCAGCAGATTGGCTAAGATCTATTCACCAGCGTAGTTCATTAAATCACAGATTACTCCTTTGAACAAAGAAATTTCTTATCTCACGTCATACAGGTTCATCTGACATCCGTATTTCTTCCGCTTCGCATCTCTACTGTCTCTCAATCCGCAATAAACACACTTCCTCAAGCATTCTCCAGATACCTTCCTTGCCGACGTCGTTTATGCAGACTGCAACCCATATGCGTTCAAACGAGACAGCAACAGTACATATCTTACCAGTCTGAGAGATCTTGCAAAGTTATTGAGTAGAGTACATCTCATCCTTTGACTAACCAAAGGGAAAATATATATATATATATA
>NC_068982.1:39084499-39085798 GCF_001194135.2 Octopus bimaculoides | reverse complement strand
TGCCTTAACGCGTACGGATGCCTGATTCAAACCTACCGGAACATGCACTTGCACAGTAAAGCTTAAGATTAATGATGGTAAATTTACAATTCTATTATTTTTTATCTGTTTCAGTCATTTGACTGCAGTCATGCTGGGGCACTGCATTGAAGGGCGTTTTGTCGAGAAAAAAAAAGAGAAAACCTTGTACTTATTCTCTCGGCCACTTTCGCCGAACCGCTAAGCTTCGGGTACTTAAACATACCTGCACAGGTTGTCAAGCGATGGTGAGGGACAATCAGACACAAACACACGCACAACGCAGCGGGACTGAACTCGGAACCATGTTTTTGGGCAGTAAACTTCTTACCACACAGCCACGCCTACGTAGCAAACTGGCAAATTTAATACTTTAGTCTATATCAGCAAATTGTTTAAATAAAATATATAACAGTAGTTAAACAATTCAAATAAAACAGTATTTCAACGGATATTTAAGTAGATCAAATAAACGGGGTTATATATGTCATTTGAGTGAGGCACAGCCTTATAACGTTTTCTAATACAGGTAGAATGCATGAAATCTTAAAGGTTGATAGTAGATTATATCGACCTCAATACTTCACTGCTACTTATTTCCTCGACTTCGAAAGGACGAAAGGCTTAGTAACTGAGGTGGAATTTGAACTCAGAACCTTTATAATAACATATAATTCTAACTAATCAGATGTAATTCCATTTGTTTTATTTATATCAATAATTAAAAACACTCCTAGGCTACTATTCGCCGCTTCTAAACTTTAATTATGCTTCTAAATACGTCATTTGCTCAATTTGGGATAGTTTATCGATCTATGATAAGTAAATGTTGTAATTATATATGTTAATCTATTTCGTCTGTCTTCACGTTCTGGATTCAAATTCCGCCGAGGTTGACTTTGCCTTTCATCCTTTCGGAGTCGACAAATCAAGTACCAATGAAACACTGGGGTCGATGTAATCGACTTGCCCCCTCCTCCCAAAAATGTCAGACCTTGTGCTCATGATAGAAAGGATTATATATATATTAATTTCCTGAAACACACAAATATATTATTTGCATAATTTATGATGCGTTTATATCTATATTATGTAAACACTGTAATTATGCATGCTAACCTCCTTAAACACACACATAGAAGCATATGCATATATACATGCCGTTCTCTCTTTCTTTCATTTTGTCTGTCCGTCTAATTGTCTCTCTCTTCACCACCACCCTCTCTCTCTCTCTCTCTCTCTCTCTCTCTCTCTCTCTCTCTCTCTCTCTCTCTCTCTCTC
>NC_068982.1:39083078-39084489 GCF_001194135.2 Octopus bimaculoides | reverse complement strand
CTCTCTGTCACTCTCTCTCTCGCTCTCTCGTTCTCTCTCTCCATTATAAATAATTAGATGTGTATATAACTTGTGTGTAGAAAGGAATTTATTAGAATAACGTTCGTACATGTGTGAAACAAACCCAGTTTATCCTCATAGTAGCCATGTTTAAATCCTAATTATATGAAATCATATTAAAAAATAAATTAAATCATTATTAAAAAATAAATTAAATCATTATTAAAAAATAAATTAAATCATTATTAAAAAAATAAATTAAATCATTATTAAAGAAAGATATACCCGCAGGATCGACTTAGCCTTTAATCCTTTCAGAGTTGATAAAATAAGTACCAGTTGTACACAGGATCGATGTAATCTACGTATTCTTAACCTTAACAAATCGTTGGCATTATACCAACATTTCAAACCGTTATTAAAAAAATATATATATGTGACTTTCTATAGAATCGTTCAATAAAAAACTTTACTAAAATATTAAATAGTAAATTAAATAATTAGCTCAGAAATTCAATCGCAAAGCTAATTATTGTTTTGAGTTTCTATAAACAACAATTAACATTTTTTAGGATATACTTACATTTTGACACTCCTCTGGCCAGCGTCTGCTCTAAGTATACTGGCTACAACAAATAATAACAATTTACTACTATATTGACGTAAGTGGGTAGAGTCAACAATTCTTTTCAAGAGGCGAGGTGTGTTTAAACATATATGTACATATAGAGGCTGTGTTCTTTACATATTAGGATACGATTGAGGACGGTACACATGCCAGCTAGAAGTGTGATGTATATCGTCCGATGACCCACGGTCTAAAGTTCTATTCATGAGAGGATCGAAATTTTCATTTATAACTTCGGTAATATACTATAATAGATGTATATCACTGTACATAATATGGGATGGGGTTTGATCAACCCCGATTGGGTTACCTTGGGGTATGGTATCTGATGCTGAAAAACCTGAAACAGTTAATGACTTCAGGAAACCTCACTAATGATGTGTCCCGTTGCATCACAGGATGACGTATGGCAAAACAATGCATGTGAGTGTGTGTGCATGTATGTATATATATATATATATATATATATAGAGTTATTAATATTTCTAAGTCTCTCTAAAGGAGACTACGGCAGCGGTACTGGAAATTAATAGTTATCGCCAAGCCAACATGGCAGTCCCAAAATTAGGACGAAAGCTGCCGTGAATTAGCTCCAAGAAGCCATCGCCTCTAGCTAGCTATGTGACACACGAAACCTGTGTCCTTTATAACCTTCGAACAGGGGAGGTCAGCAGTGTCCCCCTGCTGGTTTGGCATCTGCAGACTAGACTAGTTTCAGGGTGTTGCCCCTTGTCAATGCAGAGTAGCCAAGCCTTAGCCAGGCGCCGCCTGGTCATCCCTTAT
>NC_068982.1:39081283-39082653 GCF_001194135.2 Octopus bimaculoides | reverse complement strand
ATAGACTTTCGAGAGGATCTCAAATAATTCTTTTGGGGAATAACAGTTCTCGAAGCATATCGCATGTAAATATTGGGTTGTAAATATAGTTTTATGTGATGTGCTTCGAGAACCATTATTCCAGAAAGGAATTGTTTTATATATATGCTTTCTGTTTTGTTTTTCGTGTAGCAAGGACCAGACTGAAAGGACACATCTATGATCAAAGGTATTTCAACTGTAACGATTAAAATATAATTTCCTCATTTTAAACAGTTTTTTTAAATTTTTTTTATTTATGTGCTTCAGCCAAGTGGCTGCGGTCATGCTGGTGCATTTCGTTGCTATTTCCAGCAAGTCGATTGACTATGTATTGGCTCGCACAGTGGCCGGATGATATAAATTGTTGGTCACTAAATAAAATACCAACATCATTTTGTCTTACCTTTTTCTGTCCCAGAGTTTAAATATAATTCGTTTTGGTTTTACTTAACTCAATCTCACGTGGTTATGAGAGATCGCTTTACAGCCATGTTGTTTCAGGTTCAGTTCCACTGTGAGGCACCTTGGGTAAAGGTTTTCTACTTTAACCCCGGACTGACCAATGCCATGAGAGTGAATTTGTTAGACAGAAAGTGTGTTGAAGCCTATCATATATTTATAGAGGGGGGGGGGGAGTTTTTGTTCAACAGATCAGATGGGAATACCTCACTAGACGGGCGAAAATATTTTAACTTGTTTTAATGAGTATAAACCTAAAGCCAACACTTGTAACGTATAGTTATATAGAAGTTATAAAGCTTAAAATGGTTTGTTAATGAGGATAGCATTGCAAATTGTCACAGAAGTATTATTATCGGACACTTGTTGAGTGGTTAACGTCCCAATAATCCTTTGACAACTAACTGTAGAGCATTGTCTCATTTATCAAAATTTAGGCCACACCAATCCTAGTATCATCACAAGTGTCAATTATCATAATATGCTTTGCTTAGTTACTCTTTGTCCTTTTGTCACAAGCGCGGCGAAGTCTGAGGTGAGTGGAGCAGTAGGCAAGTCGTTTACATCGACCCTAGCATTTCAAAGTTACTTTATCTCATCGACCCCGAGAGGGAGAATGACAAAGTTGACTTCGATGGGATTTGTATTCAGTATGCAATGAAGAACAAGAAATACCGCGAGGCGTTTTATACGATGCTCTAACGATTCTACAATGATCGCCGCCTTAATGCCTTCTTGTCTTGCCTATTTATTAAAAGTTTCCGAGGAAGTCTGAGCCATCGGGAAAAAAAGATCATGTACATTCAAGCATACACACGCACGCTCACACGCACAAACAAACACACACACACACACACACACACACACACACACACACACACACACACACA
>NC_068982.1:39073521-39080927 GCF_001194135.2 Octopus bimaculoides | reverse complement strand
ATATATATATATATAGGGAGAATTCACAAGAAAACGACAGAGGAAAACAGGTGGTGTAGAAAACAAACAGATGTATTAGCCTAACGCTCGGGAATTGAAAAGTGTTTAACGTTTCGAGCCTACACTCTTGCACAGAAAGGAACGCACAAAGAAACAAGGAGAGAAATAAGCAAAGGAAAAAAAATGTGTGTAGTGGTTAGCTATCTATCATGACGAAATCAATTCACCCCATTCTTTATGTGTATATATGTGTGTGTGTGTGTGTGTGTGTGTGTATACAGAGTGCGGTGAATGAACTCTCCTCTAGATTACGCAAAAATGAAAATAACACTGGCATCTCATTTAAACAGATATATTTACCAAAATTACATAAAAACTATCTTGAAATACCAAAAAGTAAATTTATTCAGTGAAATCGACATTGGCTTCAACCACGGCATCCAGACGACTTCGGAATCCCCTGCAGCTCTTCTGGGCGATCTCCTTATTTAAGTTGGTGAATACTGTCATAATCCTTGCCTTCAGTTCATCTTTGGGTTGGTCCCTCGCTCAACTGCACTCAACACATAATAATCAAGTGGGTTATAGTCTAGAGAGTTAGCGGGTTAGATATTAGGGGTGATATGGTCGCAGAAATTGTCTGACAGCCATGACTCGGTTCTCCTGCTTGTGTGGCATGGTGAAGAGTCCTGTTGCCAGACATAGGATCTTCCAGCAGCCACCCTCTAGACCCAGGGCAGCACTATCTCCTCCAGGCATTTGATGTAGGCCTCCATGTTGAGTCTGAGGCCGTGTGAGGAGATGAATGTAGGCATAAGTTAGCCATCACTAGTGATCACTCCAAACATTGACTGGATGTTTGATTTTTATCACTCACGGTACATGTCTTCAGATTGCAGTGTCCTTAGATTGACACCCACACCCTCTGAAATGTTCGTATTGGAGCATCCGGAGCGAATATAAAGCATTGAATATTTAGGAACAACGTCCGACTTTTAACGTGCAGCTATAAATGAAGCAGTGTAATGCTTTGTTGAATATATACTAAAATAGTGTGTATGTCAGAAACACTTCAGAACCACTTAGAAGTCTTCTGAATATGAACAAAGTAATTATATTTTCTCATGTGTTTGAAGTATAGGCTACAACAAAAGCAATGTGTTGCTTGAATACAATTATTTGGTATTAATTAGCACTTGTTAACTCTGTATTTAAGCGAATTGTACTTTATTATTAATACATATATACGAAGGGGTGCTGAAATTTCCTGGATTTGGGTAAAGGAAAATACGGGAGGATCAATTAATTATAATTTGATTCAAAGCATTCCCCTCTCAGATTCACACACTTACTGCAGCTGTCCTTCAATTTTTCTATGCTCTGTAAAAAGAACTCGGAAGGTTGGGCTTCCAGCCAGGCCTTTCGTGATACCCTTAAAACCAGGAACTTTTCAGCACCCCCTCATATGTAATTTTTCGTTGCAATTTTACAGCACAATTGATATTATTTTCTGTTGCTTTCATGTTTTTTCATGTTTCTAGTAATTCTAAAAGTTTGTTTGGTATGAATACAGAAGGAAGTTATATCAATCCAAATTTCAAAATCAACGTAAGCAAACGTGACTCAGTCACTACTCATGGAATGCTTATTTTCAATTCGCTTGATTGCAGAATGTTGCTTTCTCTCTCTCTCTCTCTCTCTCTCTCTCTCTCTCTCTCTCTCTCTCTCTCTCTCTCTCTCTCTCTCTCTCTCTCTCAATCCCCCCCTCTCTCTCATTCACACACACACACACACACACACACATTCCCTTTTTACGTTAATATTCTAGAAATTTTAAGAACTTCCTAATAAGTAAACAACAACAAAATTAAATACGTGTTCAAACTTCTTATCCCGTCAAATATTAGGAAGCAATGATTATCTCCCTTGTATTAACCATCCGATAAGAGACTCACCGTGATTCTACTTACAGTCGTCACTAAATCTTTATGCTGATACATAGAAGACAGCATTATCAGAAACTAATGAGGATGCTTCTTCGTAGTCAAACGACCCGCGAGAAATAGAAGCTGAATGTTCCATAAATCAAACACTTTAGTTCGTTTGCGCAGACAAAATACTTAGCGGTATTTCTTTCGATTCCTTGCGTTCAAATTCCCACCAAGTAATCTTTGATATACATCCTTTCGGAATCAATGAAATAAGGCACCAGTCAAGTACTAGGGCTCGACTGTATCCCGAAATTTCAGGCGTGATGCCAAAATCTGAAATCTTGATCGGCTACACAGGTCACAAGTTTGTGATTTCCACAGTCGAGTTAGATAGGACTCGTAAACTGGAACCCAGTAACTGGAAGTTAATCGCGTCCTTATCGGCACACAAAGACTACAGGGAATGGATTAGTGAACTAAGTAAGCGGTAGTTGATAGGGGCAATCGTCAACAACTGGTGAAGGCTCACTCTAAAGAGGGCGATTAGAATAGAATTGATAGCGTTTAGCAGAGAGTTAGCAACAGAAAGGAATAGATTAGGGATTGAGCTAGTTAGAAAATTAGAATAGGCGATTAGTAAAGGCATAGCGACCGATGTATAAGCAGCGAGAATGACTCGTGAACATTTCGAAGTGAAACACGAAAGTTGCGTTGTCAGAGCTAAGGCCCGTACGCTCAAAAGCGAAGGAACTAAAGATATCCGATGGGCCCGAACTGTGAGGGCGATAGGTCGACGACAGTAATGGACTTTAGTTCGCATCTCGACGACGTTCCGCAGCTCGCAGCAGCCGACGCGTGGTTGTGTGAAAAGCCGATAAAAGCCACTGAAAATCGGGAGGCGATGTGCAATTGCACAGGTTGCAAATCGCCAAGTTTGGATGGTCTGCCGTATGAATTCTATGTATTCATGTCAGATTTGCTTGGCGACCTCTTGGCAGATGTGAGAGAATTCCTAGTGCTGTTAGCCGGAGTGTAGTGACATTGCTGAGGAAGGACTCCAACAATAGGGAGATACTACGGAATTTTCGGCTCATAATTCTGCTAAGCGCAGAGTTTAAGATTTTGGCCAAGGTATTTAGCGAAAAGGTTGGAGCTTGTCGTCGATAGCCTGATCGTGGAAGCGCAAACGCGCGCAACCTCGAACAGGTCTATCCACAACAACCTCTGCTTGCGATACATCACAGAGAAGGCTGAGATCAAAGCTGACTTCGGGGTCGCTCTGATCACTTTGGATTAATCCAAAGCATTCGATAGAGTTGATCATCGCTACTTCAAAGCCGTCCTGATAGCAGGCGGTTTCGGACCCGTTTCAGAGGCTGGATCACTACAAAGCACAGCGGCTCCTTCTCCATGTCCTTTTTTGTACATTTTCCTTTGTTTTTCTTTTTTTCTCTGCTTTCAATACTCCCTCGTTCCTAACTGTCACTAGCAAGGTTTCCTTACTTTGGGCTAGGTATTCCATTAAGCTCTCGAGTTCGATACGCACGCAGTTTTCCATACTTATCAATCCCCTTCCTCTATTTGCTCTCCTCATGTATACGCGATCAGTGTCTGCACGGGGATGATGGGCTCCATGCATCATTAGGAGCTTTCTTGACTTTCTGTCCATCTCCTTTAGCTCCTCCTCTGTCCACTTCAAGATTCCAGCATCATACCGAACCTCTGCGACTGCACGTGAGTTTATTACCGAAATTATGTTTCTAGTATTGAGCTTTGAAAGTAATATTTTACTCACTCGCCGCAAGTACTCTCTTTTTGTCTTTTCTCTCATGTCGTTGTGGTTGATTCCATCTGACTCAAGTATTCCCAAGTATTTATAGCTGGATTCAGGTTGAATTGCCTCCATCATTTCACCACTTGGCAACCTTATGCCTTCTGTCCTGACAAGCTTTCCTAGTTTCATCACCATCGTAGTACATTTTGAGAGTCCAAACTCCATCGTAATATCATTGGAGAAAATCTTTACAGACTGGACTAGGCTGTCCAGTTCTGCCTCATTTTTTGTGAATAGCTTCAGGTCGTCTAGGAACAGCACGTGGTTCAGTTTTCCCTTACCTCTTCCCAGATCATATCCCAACTTTATTTTCTTTGTTTCTGATCAGTGGAGACACATTGTCCCCTTAGAAGATGCCTCTCTTGATTTTCACCTGTCCTAATACTTGATTCCCTGTTGTCAATTCCGTTCTCCAGCACTTCATGCTATTCCATATAAGACTTCTCATATTTTTTACCATTCCATATGGTATCATACTGTATGATTTACAATAGTCAACACAAGCCATGCTCAGGTTTGTGTGTCTTCTCTTGCAGTTCCTGATAATTAGATTATCAATTAAGAGCTGATCCTTCGTTCCCCGACTCCTCTTTCGGCACCCTTTCTGTTCAATAGGTAGCAGCCCACTTTTTACAAGTATCTATACTGTTCACCAGCCAAAGAACCTGATATTAGTTTCCACATTAGCAAAACGAACGTTATTGGATGCAAAATTTCTTTTTACAGGATCATTGGCACATAACAATATCTTTCTCTTTGTCACTGCACCTTTATGCAAGCACTCATCTAGCTGTTGCGCTATCCTTTCATGGAGCCCTCTCAGTTTCTTCGTCCAATAACCTTGGACCCCATCCGGTCCTGGACTCTTCCAATTTGGGAATTTTCTTAACTGCTTTTTTTATCATTTTTGTAGTTATTTTTATGTTTTCTTGGCCTTCTATATTTCTTAACTTATGTTGGATTTCATGCGAACAGCGACTACACCTGCTCACCGTCAAGGAAACTCTGGAGATGTCGTAGCCTTAGCGTATGTCTGCGCATCATCAACCACTGACTCCCGAGCCACTACTGCACTAGAACAGCAACGAATCATGATAAAACGATAGAAAGAGAAGCCCATCATGGCAAATACTGAGTTAAACTAAACGCAAACAAATAGACAAAACAAAATCCCAACAATGGCTGAGATGCTCAGGACACAAAGAAGAGACTGAAAGATTTGTAATTCCAGTACAAGACCAAAGCCACCCACCAGAAATTACCTAAAACATGTAATGAAAAGAAATACAACTAACTGCAGAATATGTGGAGATGGACAAGAAACAATAAATCATATTGTCACAGGCTACCCAGTCTTGGCTAAGAAGGAATATATTCACAGACACGACAGAATTGGGATCTATATAGACTGGAAGCTGTTCAAACACTATGGAATAACAACAGCAAAAAGATGGTATAGGCACACACCAGAAAGGATCACAGAAAATGAGAAAGCGACCATACTCGGGGACTTGCCAATACACACAGATAGAGAAATTAAGGCCACTAGTCCGGATTTAGTTGTCAGAGATCATGAAGAAAAAAAATGTTTCTAATTGATGTGTCAACACCACCAGATGACAATGTTTTCTAAAAGAAGCGGAGAAACTTTCAAAATACAAAGACCTGGAAATAGAGGTAAATCGAATGTGGAGTCTAAAAACAGAAACATTTCCTATCATAGAAGGCGTATTAGGTATGATAAAACAAATATATAACAAAAACACCAGGGCTAACAAGTATATATAACATACAAAAAATAGCACTACAAGGCACCGCACACAGCCTACGCAAAACACTTCCAGTACAAGGAAAATGAGAGCATCGCAACAAACCACAACACATACCCAAGGCACATAGAGCTGCACTCGGTAGTGCAGTGAAAGTACGTGATGAATAACAAGACAAATGAATAATAATAATAATAATAATAATAATAATAATAATAATAATAATAATAATAATATATTGTTAAAATATGTCATTTAAGATGTATTATGTAATTTAGTGGTTTTAAGTTTCCATAGCTTCTCTAATTTTGTACTGTATTTAGAAACTGTAGAGGAGCATTTTGATAAATATTTCCACTCCCAAGAAAATATCTTACATTTAGGCCTTAGTCATCAATAAAACAAATACTAAACACGGATGAAATTCCGCTAAGCATTTTTTCCGGCTCCTAACCATTCTGCGACAATAATGACAATAGCAATACAAATATTGGTTTCACATTTTGTCACACAGTCAGCAATTTTGGGGGAGGAGGCCAGTCGATTGCTTCGACCATATAACTCGACTGCTACTTATTTTATTGACCTCGAAAGGATGAAAGGCAAAGTCGACCTCGGTAGAATTTGAACTCAGAATGTCTGCAGAAGATTGGAATAGAATGCCCAGTAGAGCTCCGAAAGAAATGTTGTCCCTTAGGGACAGCAAGGCTTATCAGGAGGGTTCTAAGCACTTGAAAGACTACTGGAAACTTGTGGATACCTAAGGTTACAGGTAGTAACCCACTATCCACATAATTCCTACCAGGAATAAGACTGAACCTGAGTCAACCCAAATAATAATAATAATGATAATTCTTTCTAAAAGAGGCATAAAGTCTGACTAGTCGATTACATCGACCCCAGTTCTCAATTGGTACTTATCTCATCGAACCCGAAAGGACGAATGGCAAAGTCGACCTCGGTGGCTATTAAAGTATATCATTTGAAAATACATTACCCAATTTAGTAGTTTTAATTTTCCATCGCTTCTCTATAATCGTAACTCTATAGCTGTAGAGGAGCGATTTTCATTATTTCCACTCTCCAGAAACTATTTGACATTCTGAACTCAGTTATCATTAAAACAAAAAATACTTTCATAATTGCTATGGGAGTATTGGCAAAAGTAGCCTCTAACAATAGAAATGATAAAAATCCTTCTTTACCGGAAGAGAATGGAACCAAATTTGGGAATTATCAACTAGCAACGTTGACCAGTTCGGTAAAAAAACAATAGGATGAATACATCGCCAACAATATCAACACATACAACGATTAAAATAGAACAATAAACAATAAAACAACCACAGCAATACCTAGAACGTAAACAACTTCAACGACAACATCCAACCACAAGGTTCCGGGTTCAATCCCACTGCGTGACACCTTAGACGTGTGTCTTTTACTAAGGCCCCGGACCGAACAAAGCCTTGTAAGTAGATCTGGTGGACGGATACTGAAACATACTAGTCGCATACATGGCTGTGTGTGTGTGTATGTGTGTGTGTGAGAGAGAGAGAGAGAGAGAGAAAGAGTATGCGTGTGCGTGCGTGTGTATATGTATAAGTGTTTTGTGTGTATGCCTTTGTTCCCCACTCTGCGCTTGACAACTGTTGTTGGTTTGTTTACGTCCCCATAACTTAGCAGTTCGGCAGAAAGCTACCGATGGAATAAATACACAGGCTTTAAGAAATACATATTAGAGTCGATTTGTCCGACTAAAACCCTTCAAGGCAGTGCCTTCAGCATGGCCGCTGTGTAACGACTGAGACAAAGCTAAAGAATAAGCGATAAAAGATGTCCGTCACCCCCATGCGTCTACTGACTGGCTGT
>NC_068982.1:39064404-39068943 GCF_001194135.2 Octopus bimaculoides | reverse complement strand
ATATATATATATATATATATATACATGGGGTCGCAATGCCTATCATCGGCACTTGTGAAACCTACCATGTATATCGATTTTGTAGGATATGAAGTAACTGTGTGTTCCTCATGTCTAGAGAGAGAGTGAATCGATTGATTCTTGGCTCATCTCCCAATTTAGCGTACACTTTTGGAGAATGGCGTTAGGCATTTCGGTCGCTCATGAATAGGACCTGTCTACTGAATATTAAAGAATAGTGATGAGTAGCATTATCAATTCAGAAGTTGAAAGACATTGCTGAGAAATTAAACGAACAAAGGGTTTGGTTTGACAATCATTCGTGTAGCTGAACAAAGAGACAGACCGAATAAACCGTTATATATTTATAAAGAAAACTATTCGAAAAGAATTTTAAAAAGTGTCTTAGGGACGTATGAGATGTCATATGGCTTCTCGCATAAATGAGGCAGCATGTCACAACGGAACTGGTTTATACAATTAAGACTCTGAAAATAAAATGTCATTCCATCGAGGAATAACACATTATACCACATTATGTGCAGAGATGTGTATGAGATCAAAAATGTTTGTAGGTCTTTGGTTGATACCTATTAAGAGATAAATGATTCGAAGGAAATTTAATCGAGAATCTATTTAGAGTTCATTACATGAGATTCTAAAAATATGCTGCGATTATTCTCTCCTAAAAGAAAAGAAACAAAATTGGAGACTGTTGTTGACGAGCAGTAAATCAAATTATTTTCTTGTGAATAGGAAAGCCACTTGCAAGCTTTCTGTCGTCAATGACAGCTGCAGCAGCAAGGGAAAGATTCAGTAGTCCGATAGTCAAAATAAAATCGAAAAGTGTGATCCGGCAATCTAGTAACTTTAAAACGAGAATACTGATTTCTGGTTACGTATTAAAATTACTCCCATCTCTTTTCTCCTTTTTAATTATTTTTTTAAATCATATTTTCTATAGAACAGAGAGGAAAGATTATATTTTCTCTCAAAATGCTTCACTTAGTCTAAATATTTTCTTACCTAATTAATCTCAATTTTTGGTTTTCCATATCATTTGAATGAGAATGGACATTTTTCTCATAAGAAAACAGACATAGTTTTGTTGTTTCTAGATGTTCCACCGTTAATTGTCATTAACTAGAATTCTAACAAAAATTATTGCAGATCTTTTTTTTCTTTCTTTTAAAAAAAATAAAAAACACAAAAACAAATAAGTAGTTTTCTTAACCTATTAATACCCTGAAATTTTTGGTATAATTTATTTTCATTGACTACTTACAAATAAATTTATTTCAGTTAATAAACAGTAATTTTCGTAGAAACAACTCTGCTAAAATATTTGAACACTCACATTGCAACCCAACGTTTATTTTAGCGTTAGATAATATTCACGTAACGAAGTAAACAATCGTTTTCAAACTTTCAAATCTAAGTAGATAGATAGATAGATAGATAGATAGATAGATAGATAGATAGATAGATAGATAGATAGATAGAAATACGCGCGCGCGATGTGTGAATTCTTCGTTTTCTTCTACTTCATTTAATGAACCCAATTTTACTTTCCTTACCTATGTCGGAGTTGTGTTCGCTGAGGGAAATTGATAAATCCCGTTTAAAGACGACAATGTGTTATGCTTTTTTACATTGTTTTAATTATCGCAGCCACTCATCCTTGAAATTCTGGGTCGCTGTTAGTAAATTTGAAGCTAGTATTCCTTTTTTTTTAATGATAAATATTTCAGTTCTTTAAAGTGCCTACAACTTCATCATATTGCGGTGTGACTTAAAGAAAATATCGAAACTCATGACGTGACAAGATGTCACGTCACTCGTCAAAATTTCTGACCTGAAATGACCTCACCTCAAAATTTTAACAAATGTCATGAGGACATTCTTTATTGAAACGTTTTCACTTCCACATTTCTTAAATATTTGATAGATTATCTTTGCTGTAGAAATTTCATTGTCATCATTTCAAATATTTATTTATTTATTTATTTATTTACGTATTTACATCTCAGTTTATATATGCTGCTATTCTATGTTACCCCAGCGTCTGCTAGACTATTGGCAGTATCGCACACCTATGCATATTCCCAATAGAAGCAAACATATTAGCCATATCACTATTTAAGAAGAAACTGAAAGTTCTCAAGATGCAGTCTTTTCAACCTCCGGCGCCTTCAGGCTCAAACCAAAACTCAAGAGCAACCGATCTAGGGCCTCCTCTTTGCAGATGATGCCGTACTTGTTGCACACACAGAAAGCGCCCTGCGGCGCATCAGATCCTGCTTTGCAGAGGTCACCCAGCTCTTCGGACTGGAACTAAGCTTGAAGAAGACTGAAGTCATACACCAACTAGCTCCTCAGGAAGAGTACAGCCAGCCCCACATCATCATTGCCGAAACAGTCGTTACAACAGTTCACTTATCTTGGATGTACCATCTCATCAAATGCGAGTATCAACAAAGAAATAGACAACAGACTTGCAAAGGCAAACAAAGCATGCATCAGGCTGTACAAGCGTGTGTGGAACAAGCATCTTAAAATCAGTACAAAAGTCAGCGGTTACAGGGCCGTCGCTCTCACTGCGTTCCTATATGGCTCTGATTCCTGGATCCCCTACTGCTATCTTTTCAGGCTCCTTTTCACCAACGCTGCCTCCGTACCATCCTGAACATTTGCTGGACCTTAGTGTTTGTGACATTGATTATCGTGAGTGGTTCACTCTAACAGCTGACCGCGTCGTTCGGTTTCATACCATCAGTGATATTGTTTCCTCCTTTGAGATCTCTCGCAGTGCCTCTCTTGAAGACAAACGTCAGAGGCGAAAAAATAATGCAGCTGAATCATCAGATCTTGAACAACCATACCTCTGTCATCCCTGCAATCGGATCTGTCGATCCCACATCGGCTTTATCAGCCACGAACGAGAGTGCAGACGACGTGGACAACAGCCTTCCTAATCTTTGTAAGCGAGATAGATAGATAGATAGATAGATAGATAGATAGATAGATAGATAGATAGATAGATAGATAGATAGAAACACATATAATGTGTGTGTGTGTATGTGAAATAATGCTTAAAACGGAAAGGCTCTTGAGTGTGTGGATCAAGAAACGTGCAGATAAACACGATGGTCATTCAAAGGAATGCTAAAAGTTTGTATGACATTTTGAGAAAATGCAAGGTGCAGCTTGGATAAGAAAACATTTCTTGTTAACATAGTTGGCTTAAAAGACTTATGAGGTGCCTTAATTTGCACATCATTAAAATAATCGGTAAAGCTGCGAGTACTGCTATAGTATCTGTCATTAATTATTCTAAGGGGCTGGAGAAAATTATTGCTGAAGGAAGCCTTACATCAGAGTGAATGTACGTCGTCGAGGAAACTGGGCTTCTTTTGAACCGTTGGACTCCAAGGAGTTATTTTCTAGTGAAGAAAAGACAACACCAAATTTTAGAGCAGTATTTACTAAGCTATTTTCTTCCAAACCCCATTATAACTTTCCAGAAAAATGGATGCCCCACCCCAGCGGTGGTTGGAAAAAAGCAACTTTATTTTTAATATTTCATAATTATATATTTCCCTTAAAGAAATATCCACACCAGGGCATTAGAATAGCGCTATACTCTGGCAAGCAGTATTCATACAGTATGTTTGGCTGGAGGGATTTGTTTGGCTAGGCTGACTATCGGTATAGTATGTTTGCAGTGAAAAAACAGATTTTCACAATTCCATGTCCCACTAAAAAGACAAAACAAACTTTGGTTCCCACGCTCCACCAGATTTTCTCAGACCCCCACATGTTGTGTGTGTGCTTTAGAGCTTCCAAAAAACGTCTGAATCTTCTAGGAAGAAACGCCGCTGATGTATATTTAAATTAAAGTACAAGTTTTGTTGTGGGGAGAGGGCAGAGGTATGTTTTAAAGTTTTGTGTAGCTTTAAACAAATTTGAATATATCTTGTTATTCTCCTGACACACAGAAATATAAAGGAATATTGTACTGATATGTTTCACGGTTTGTTAACCTCTCATCAGCAGACAAGCACACCAGCATTCGTCTGTTCAAGGATAGAGCTTATAATAAATAGTTATTCACGTCAAACGCAAAAGCTGTAATGGCTAATTTACTTTGTATACAACGTGTTGATCAGCTTATCTGATTAAATTATTAAGTATTTATGTACAATAAAATGTGTATTAGAAATCCGAAGAAAAAATTAATTAAACTACATTTTTAAACCTACGGCTATGAATCTTTCGATACTAAGGACAGACGAAATGCCGCTAAGCATTTTGCCGGTGTGCTATCGATTCTGCCAGCTCGCCGCCTTGTCGCTGAAATATTATTTTACAATATAGTATTGGGTTCCCTTTTTACTATAATTATGTATATAATACTCAAACTGTTTTTGATTCACACACACTCACAAACATACATGTATGCATACAAATACGCACACACACACACACACACACACACAAATATATATCTTAACCAATTACATATTTATATATATATAT
>NC_068982.1:39063422-39064323 GCF_001194135.2 Octopus bimaculoides | reverse complement strand
TATATATATACAAAGTATGTAGCCCTTAAAATTGTTTTTGTGCATTTACAGAGAATACCGAACTGTCTTACACAGGATCTTGTTTTTAGGAATTCCCAATAAGTTATGAACAATTAGTTACCCGATAGTAAGAATTTAAATAAAATAGCCCCCAAAAGGGCTTTAATGCGTTCCTAGAGTGTATAGAACATAGGAGGATATACTAATAAGGGATGTATACTAAAATCATGAAGCATGTTACGTAATAACAGGCTAATCAGATATGAGATAATAACAATTCAAAGTAAATAACTCTGAGAAGGGCTTTTGTGTGTTTCCACAGAATATCACCCTCAGGGGCGCTAGTGTTAGTATATACCAACCGAAATAAGTGGATTTATTGTTTTGGAAAATAATATTTACTTGTTTAAGGGTTGTATTGGATAAATTGCGAAAATAACAGTTCAAATACTAAGAAATAAGCACACTCAATTTCATTTTTACTAAATAATTTAGGAAAATGCATGGGTTATTTCGCTAGGCTATATATAAGTATCCCTTCCAGGGACCCTATTGTCGATTATTTCAACAATCTGAATATACCATGATGTTTCCATACATGAGTTCTACTTGCGTGTTAAGTTTCGTCAAAATCGATAAAACGATGTAAGAGGAGTTAGCTAACAACTCCACAAACATACCCACAGACAGAATTTCCCACATGTGTAGTAGTTATACATACATACATATACATATATATATATGTATGTATGTATGTATGTATGTATGTACGTAAAGAGTGTTTGAAGTGATGTACAGATAGTGCATATTGAGAAAAAGGAGACAGTCAGAATTTTGAATAATTCTTTATTAAGGCTTTCGTTCGTTTATCAAACACGTCAAGATTTTGATTTTGTCTTCA
>NC_068982.1:39060754-39062891 GCF_001194135.2 Octopus bimaculoides | reverse complement strand
TATATATATATATATTTATATTAACCAATTACATGCATAAGCAAAAGATTTACTTATATGAAGGGATGCATATCAGAACAGTTACACTGACACCTTAAGGCAACAACAAATCCTGATTGATGAATTTGAAGCAACGATCAATTTATGTTGCAGCGGAAACGAGTTTAATATGGATATAGCAATGATTTCAGCCGAAGTCTTTTTCAGATACGAAAATGGGGCCGTCGTTTACCATCTACCGTAATTTAACGTGTATATGGAACCCTCGTGTATAAGGACACCCCCCCCCACTAATTTGGGGGGTTTAAATTTTGGAAAAAAGGTTTTGTATCGGGTTAAAACATCCATGTATAAGAAACTCCCGTATTTTTTAAACCTAATTTTTGACAAAAAAGGGTTCCCTATACACTTTAAAATGCGGTAATTTACAAGAAACACAAAGTTTTAATATTAGATAATAAATATATTAGAATGGATTTGCAGAATAGTGGGGAGGCGTGGTTTTGTTCAAAGAGCTCAAACTGCCCTTCTGGCTACATATTAACATTTCCCCTATCACCTTATAATTGTCATTACTAGGGGTTGCTGAAAAGTTACCGGCTTTAATGGTATCGTGAAAAGCCTGGCTGGAGCCCCAATTTTGAGTTCTTTGTACAGAGCTTAGAAAAAACTGAAAGACTGCTGCAATAAGTTTGTGCATCTGAGCGGGAAATATGTTGAATAAATTCATAACTAATTAACTTTTCAATAACCGCTCGTACTGGAGTTGGTTAAATCCATATCGTCCTAAGAGAAAGCTTTGTTGTTGCTGTTGTTGTTGTTGGTGGTGGTGGTTTTCGTCACCTTTCTGGGACCATAATATCGATGTCATCATTATTGTCGTCTCCGCTGTCATGTTCGTTATCATCAGTATTAACGGTGACAGAGGTTTTTCAGTTTCTCTTAAATATTTCTTCACGTCTGGCCGAGACAACCACATCTCCATTCCTGAAAAAGTTACAGAGCAGTTATTTTATATCTTTTCCCACGTATTTCAGATGGCTTGCTTTTTGTTTTTGTTTCTGGTTTTTAAATTCTTTAGCTATATCTTTCGCTCTCAAATTTCTCCCCCTTTCTCTCTCTCTCTCTCTTTCTCTCTCTCGCGCGCGCTGTATGTGTGTGTCTCTCTCTCTCGCACACACACGCATATGCGCACACACACACGCGCGCGCATATGCAAACACACTCATACAAATGTACAAATACACATAACACTGAAATGTCAGTAATAAGAAACAACTATAAGTGCATCAAATCATTTTTAAGTACTCTTGTTTTCATAACAGCATATCCAAACAATAACTCTTAAAATGATGTATTTTTAAATAAACGGAATGAAAAACAATGATTCTCATTGGTTCATTTCAAAGTAGATGAAAGGCGACCCTGTTCAGTTTGTCCATGTCAAAGAACAAATTATATGTTGACAAAAATACTGATAGCTTTCCTTTGTAAAAACAAAAGGCGTAGAACATTCGCCCCTGAAACTGGCATGTACAATAGCCTTGACAACAAGGAGCTAACGAACTGGACAGCATATTATTATAATTGCAATATTATGCCCGCAAACACACGCACGCACGCACGTACGCACGCGCGCACACACAATTATACACACACATTTGTTCGCGTTGCCTAATATACGTATGCATATGCACATGTGCAGTGAAATGGATACAAAATTGCATAGATATATGCATAGATGCAAACACGCAAATGTATACATTGCTACGCGCATACATAAATATATACGCATGATCTCGCATCCTCATTTATATATATATAGATGTGTGTGTGTCTGTGTCTGTGTGGGTGTGTGGACGTGTGTGTGTGAGAGAGAGAGAGAAAAGAGAGAGGGAGAGAGGGAGAGAGCGTGGCCTAGTGGTCAGGGTATTGTACTCACGATCGCAAGATCGTTTTTCCAATTCCTAGACCGGCAGGTGCCTTGTGCTCTTGAGCAAAATGCTTCATCTCATTGCTCTGCAATCACTTTGGCACCTGACACGTGGTACACAGTACACCTGTTTAAATAACGTCGATGTAATGGAGAGAGTGAGCCGTGTGTGTGTGTGTGTGTGTGTGTGTGTGTGTGTGTGTG
>NC_068982.1:39057587-39060376 GCF_001194135.2 Octopus bimaculoides | reverse complement strand
AGAAGAAGAAGAAGAAGAAGAAGAAGAAGAAGAAGAAGAAGAAGAAGAAGAAGAAGAAGAAGAAAATGCAGGTGTGGTATGAGAGTAGCAGGATATTGGTGGAATCCTCTTAAATGGTCAAGTGACCTAAAAGTGACTCGTTGTGGATGATAGTAGTAATTGGAATTGTTCTGAATAAATTCTTATGAGGCGACTGTTTTGAATATGTCGTTTTTAATATTTGCGCGTGTGTTATTCTAAGGCCCTGGTGAAAGTGTCATTTATTGTGGATGCATTCAAAAGGGGTTTGTATTTTGTGACAAAGAATGATTCCTTACTAATGCGTTGACTACAAGTTGTATCGTCGCTGAAATGATAGAGGTGAAGGATTCTGATGCTGGGTTGTTTGTGATTGGCGCAGATGTCGATGACTACTATTTTTCTGCTTTTCGGAATTTTGATCTGGGATCTGTGCAGAACCATCCTTTGACGTAGACTGTTTTCTTTTCTTTTTTTTTTGTTTGACCTATATTAAAAATGGCATATTCAAAACAGTCGCCTCATAAGAATTTATTCAAAACAATTGCAATCACTATCATCCACAGCGAATCACTTTTAGGTCACTTGACCATTTAAGAGGATTCCACCAATATCCTGCTACTCTTATACCACACCTGCATTTTCTTCTTCTTCTTCTTCTTCTTCTTCTTCTTCTTCTTCTTCTTCTTCTTCTTCTTCTTCTTCTTCTTCTTCTTCTTCTTCTTCTTCTTCTTCTACTTCTCCACCGCCTCCTTTCACTACTACTATTGCTGCTTAAACAATCAAAGAATTCATATCAAACTAGCTGCTAACTACCTAGAACCCACAAGAGTGAAAAAGAGAGACAGAGACAGGCAGAAAAAAGGAAAATGTCCCTTACATTTGAAAACTATGGAAATATTTATTAAAATACATTTCATTTCATTTTTTCACAATTTAATTGGTTTTCATACTTTACTCTAAGTTGATATGTAACACACTACCTAAGTACCAATTTTGAGAAATTAGACTTCTCAAAACCAGAAAAGCTGATTTGAAGACTAAATCTAAGTCATCACCGAAATTGTAAGAATTTGTAAAACTTTCCAGAAGTTTACTATTTAAGTATATATGCAACGACACGCATGAGAATACAGACATGAAACAAATCATACAAATTTGCACTTGCACTAGCTCCAAATATTGCACACATACATGCAATAATACCCTGTTGATGTTGATGAAATTCGAATGAAGGCGCCTTGGATCTGGCTTAGAAACCTGCTCTTTCTCTATTAACAATAAAACTTGAAATGAAATTGAATAACGACATACAAACACACAGATGTGTAATGCATAGTCACACTTTGTGGATGCCTGGATAGATGTTTTAAACGGTTGTGATCGTTGGTGGGATCAAAATTTAAAGCTTAAAATATGGTTCAATTAAAAAGCAGAACAAAAAAAATATTAAAAAATCTAGTGAACCAAATTTTCAAATCAATAAGAACAGCAACAGCAACTTTTTAAACTGTACGATTTTGAGTAAAATTATTGTTGTTTAGATACCAATAAACAAATCAGTCACTCAGAAATCAGTTTGACGCTATTTTCTTTAAAATTTTCGATGAAGCAAATTGTTATATATCGATATTTTGCATAGCTACCAGCAAATGCGTAAACCTAATTTCATGTATAAAGTGATCGTAACCATGATCGCATTCAAGGACTGGCTTCCACCCTGTGTAGCACTTTTCAATCTGCAGGCGGCAAATTCAAAAGTTTCCCTGGGTGGTACGCACTCTAACTACATAACTGATTGTAATTTTAATATAGGTTTCGATTCCTGCTTAAAACCGCTTCTGTTTGCTTACATCACTTTCCTTACGTCACCAACGACGTTAGAAAGGACTGTAACACCATATATCATAGCTTTCTATCTGTTCACACTGAAAAATCTTGATTTATCCAAGATGTCATTATTTGTTTGTTTAATTTTTCTTTCAAACAAAGCGGCAAGTGATTTTATTTCCATGCTATCTTGGAATTTGGAATTACTCCAAAACTATATCTTATAGATATAATGAGAGTTACATTCGTTCGGTTCCAAAATATATTCACCAGAAATCAGGTAGTAATATAAGAAGCAATGGATAACCTTTTCCATTACTGCTTACACAGAAAAATAATAAACTAAAGAAATTACTCATATATGTATGCGTTTGCATTTGGCAAACATCTACTGGCACAGATTCGATTCTTTTCGAATTTACGTCAATAGGCACAGGTGCTGATATAGGCTAAGACATAGGTGTGGATATAAGTAAGAAGTTTGCTTCTTTACCACATAGTTCCCAGTTCATGAAAGCTCGTCATGTGTGTGTACGTGTGTGTGTATATGTGTGTATGTGTGTATGTATATATGCGTGGCCAATCTCTTCATGGTATGGTGGGACAGAAGGCTTAAGGAACGCCTGACACAGAACTCCATACTCGTGAATGTGTACTCTCGATATGTCGATGATATCAACTTAGTGGTAAAGACACCCCCACAAGAGAGCACCCCTGAAATAGAAATAGAAACTAAGACTATGGAGAGCATCCAGCAAATAGCTAACTCCATCCACCAGAGTATTAAATTTACGATAGACTACCCTACTAAACACCCTAACCATAGATTATCTGTATTAGATACTGAACTCTGGCTAGAAACTAAGAACAATAAAACCAGAATCCTCCATTCACACTATACAAAACCTATGGCCTCCAAATACCTGATCCACCGGAACTCG
>NC_068982.1:39050686-39056013 GCF_001194135.2 Octopus bimaculoides | reverse complement strand
CAATAGAATAAGTACCGGGTTTTAAAAAAATAAGTACTAGGGCCGTAGTCCAATGACTGAAACAAGTAAAAGTTTAAAAATAACAAATAAAATAGCCTAGAAACGGATACGAGCTACAAAGATGGCTTATCCTTAGATCACAAGGCCAATATCTTTAATGGTAATCCAATGATTCAAAACGGATTTAAGGATATATTGCAATACACACTCATGCGCACCTGTATCTTTGTGTGTGTGTGTGTCTGTGTGTGTGTTTGCGTGCGTGTTAACTGCTTCTTTACATCCTCCTGCCAAAGGCTTGTCATATTTATCCTTATACTTCAACTGTGGTGAAGTTTCTGTGAGAGAATGTGTGTGTGTGTGTGTGTGTGTGTGTGTGTGTGTGTGTGTGTGTGTGTGTGTGTGTGTGTGTGTGTGCGCGCGCGTGTGTGCGTGATGGAGAGATGTATGTGAGTGTGCAGGTGTAAGCGTTCGTCATGTATTAATCGTCCATCGACTATGTAACTTCTATCCTCCTTACCATACCCCTACCATTGCTTGTCAATTTTAATGTTCTGTCGACCAACCAACCGACCAATATTTATATCAGCTATTATCAAAGTGAGATATATTGGTAGAGAAACATATTGCTTAAGAAACGAAATGTTCTTTGTGTTTCAGCTTATTAGCTAAAAGTTACAGTGTAATAGTTCTTCATGTATACATACCCCTGTAGTAAATGACACAAATTGCAACTTTTAGAGCAATATTGTAAAGCGAAGTCCTGTTTCTTTTTACAAAAGTGCTGAGAATTTTTTATAAATTCAGAACATTCTTCACTTAGGTCTTGACACTCTGAAATGTATGTAAATATATAAAACATATAAAATATGTAAAATTCCATGTGACATGTTTAATCAGAACAATTACCAGCATGAATATCAACATTCTCCCTGGATTTTATAAAGCGGACATATGAATGCTCTAGGCATCTCATATAATTTCAAACAACAAGATGTATATTGACAAACAACTAAGGGCATTTGTTTATAGAATTTGTTGAATTTGCGATCGACATTTAATGGTCAAAATGTATTAATTCAGTATGATGAATCGGAATAGGACCTAATTAGGTGATTATTTCTCGCAAATTCTTAGCGTAGATTTCGTAACCTTATGTACCTACTTTGTGAGAAAAGATAACTACTAATATCTTATCTAACTCAGCAAAATGCAAGTGAGACGTGTTTTCAAACATTAAGTGAAATGTATTTAACTGCAATTCACTGGGTATTTTTTTTATGATTCATTCAGGTAAAGAAGGCAAGTGCACATGAACTTTTTCAGGGCTTCTGTGAGCAGTGGTTGAGCACAGAGGAAGTAATCCTAGGGCCAGGCAGATGCCCATATACTTGCAACAGAGTTACTTATTTACTTAATTTCTTACTTAAGCCCTTCGCATTCTATGGGGTATAGACCTTCGACGACGTCTTTCCTCTCTTCTCGATTTTGGGCTATCGTTTCTTCTTCTCTCCACTCGGATCCCTGCTTTTTTAAATCTGCTTCAGTATCCCGCCTCCAACTATTTGAGGACATGCTTTCTTAAGCCTCCCTTGTGAATTCCAGGTTAGAGCCTGACACATTGTATGCTTCCCTGAAGGAGGGCATTCCTCTCCCAGATCTTTCTGGTTTTGGATAGTCAACAGTGCTTCTGTAACTTTCTAGGTGGTGGTGAAGGCCCTATGCAAACCCATTTTTACCTCTCGATATGTTGACGCATTGCTTTCTACTGACAACAACCTGTTAATTATTAGTTTATCTATTTATTATTAGTTTATTTATTTGTTTCCCTTCATCAAAAGTTCATAGACGCTCTCGTTAAAATTATATGTCTAAGGAAGTACTTCTAAATAAAAATCTAACACATTTCATTTTCATTATTAAAATTTGTCGCCTCTGCAAGAAAAAAAAAACAGAACTTTTACGTTGCAAGCTGAAACCTATTCAGATTTATAATTGTCGGTATAGGATTCAGTTGCTCAGCCTAATAGAATTTTAAGAAGAGGTGGAAAGAAATAAGACTGTAGCAAATCTGCATACATGCTGTTGAGATGTCACAGTAACAATTGCAGCAACGAGACAATTCGTAAGTCGAAGGGAGATAATTCCTTGGTGACAGTTTTTATGACAGTGTTCGGTAGAAGTATTTTTAATATTTCCTTTTATTTAGTTGCAGTTCCAGACTAATGAAGGATAGTTTAAGTACAAAACATTTACACAATTAAACAAGTGTTCCTTTCAAATGTAATGAGAGAATGAAATAACAGGTCTTTGTTTCTATAACGTAATATAATTCTGTTTCACCTAGTGTTGTTCAATGTTGATGTTTTAGTGCAATAATTTACTAAATTTCATTATTTAAAAACCTTGACTACGACAGTAAGCCGGCGTAACAGACGATAGTTTTAAGCAGTTAGATGGTACACTGAGGTCAGATTTCTCTAACAATTTTTGGTAATCTCCTGCGTTCTTATACAGATTCAGTTCTGTTGGTTTTATCTTGCCACTGGGCATAATAATTTACGATAATGAGAGAATGAGTTTGATGCACGCAAATCTTTTTCTCCACTTAAAACAAAAGTATTCTAGTCTAGCATCTGTGTCTAACGAGTAAGATTGCATGGCACCTAACTGCCAGACCCTCCGCCCCCAACTGAGGACCATATATTCTTATGGCTGTGGCTGGAGTAATCTACACATCTGCAACAATGAAATATCGTCACTGCAACAGATTCAGGCGCATAGAAAGTGTAGTATAGGTGGAAGCATGATACGTTAAACGGCTTCGTTGTTCTCTTTATTCTTTCTTTCTCATTCATCTTGTCTTTGTTTTTTTTTTTTTGGACGGTTACTAACTCATCGCCAAATTATTATGTATGTATGTATGTATGTAAGCATGTTTGCATGCATGTATGCATGTATTTGTGTATATATTTATGTATGCAGTTGTGTATGCATGTATGTATGTAGGTATGTATGTATGTATTATGTATGTACGTACGTATGTATGCATGTATGTATATATCTATGCATGTATGAATATAAGTATGTATGCATGCATGTATGAATGTATGAATGGACGTATGTATGCATGCATGAATATATGAATGTATACATGCATGTATGAATGTATGAATGTATGTATGTGTGTATGTATATGTATATGTACATGTACGTGTACGAGGGGGTACCCAAAAGAAACCGGAATTTTGCAATAATATTTTATTCACTTAGTTTTACATGTTTACACTTTTATCGCCTTCAAAGTAGTTTCTACTTGAAACAATGCATCGCTCCAGACGCGGTTTCTACTTTTTGAAGCAGTACTGGAATCCTTGCAAAGTGATGCCCTTGAACGCTTCCGTCGTTTTTTCTTCACCTTTTCCACATCTGCAAATTCCGTAGCTCCTCCTTTCGTCACCAGTGATGACCTTCGAAAAAAGGCACGGATCAACTCTCAACTTTTCTTTCCGTTCACGACACGCATTCAGTTGTGACTGCTTTTGATCTTCCATGAGCAAGCGAAACACAAATAATGCTACAACTGTTATCATTCGCAATTCCTCGTTCAAAATTCGTTAGCAGGAACTCCAGGACACACTAATCATATTAATAAGTTCGTCAATTTTCAGTGATGGTCCTCCAAGACCAGTTCATGAATTTTCATGGTGCTTTCTTTCGTTTCGGAGGTCGACGGACGCCCTGAATGAAGTTGGTCTTCAAGCGACAATTGATCAGTCCAAAAACCCGAAAGCCACTCGTAAACTTGTTTTGCTCAGCGCCCTTATAAGCTGTTTGAAGCATGACAGCTGTTTCAGCCGCCGTTTTGCCCAGCAGAAAACAGAATGTCATAGAAGCACGCTGTTCTTTCGTTTTCGCCATCGCAAAAATCGACGAACAGGGGAAAAACACTACAAAACAAAGACGCGCCACGTGGCAGTACGACTTGCCACAACACTAGTCGGTATACTGATGCCTGAGGGTCGCATCAAGTGGCTTCTAACAGCGGGCTTGTCCCACGGATAACGTTTCTGGTTACTTTTGGATACCCCCTCGTATTTGTGTATGTATGTATGCATGTATGTATATTTTATGTATGTATGTATGTACGTACGTATGTGTATTGATAGATTTAAGTAATATCGTGTTTACTCACCAATTTGGTATATCGCCGGCCGCTTACAAAAGAATGCATTCAAGTGCAACCAGTCACACGGTACATTCCTCCATTTTTTATCATCTAAAGTGGAAAACGCTACACAATTTGCGTGTGGTTTATTTAAGTTTGGTTGCCCTGATAAAAATGAAATTCAATTGATTATCCCACAATTTACTAAAGGCCTATAACAACAATAACAATAATTGTTTCTTGTTTAATCACAAAACCAGTAATATTTTTGTGGTAAGGGCTAGTCGTTTACATCGATTGTAATATTTGATCGGTCCTTATTTTATGGGACTCCTACGGATAATCTCACTAGGATTTGAACTCAGAATGTAAAGAGTGTGAGCAACTGTCACAAAGCATTTCGTTGGATGCTCAATCGATTTTGTCAATCCGCCACACTTAATTGTTTCTAGTATAGATACAAGGCCTGAAATTTGCAGAAATGTGCTAAGTGAAGTAAATCTATTCCAGTACTTGATAGATACTTTATTTTAGCGAACCAGGAAGGATGAAAAGCAATAGCTGACCGAAGCGAGATTTGAACTCATAACGCGAGGTATTTTCTCTGACGCTGTATTGATTCTAATAATCTTTATTCCAATATTTGTTACTAGGGTTCTTTCTTTCTCACATACAAGAAAATTTTTATACACATGGATAACAGAATGAGTGAGCCAGTAAAACAATGTTGTATTAAAAGGAAAGGGTTAAAGACATTATACAATGTACGTATGTGTGAGTATGAATATATACATATATATATGGGAGAATATACAAAAAATAACAATAGACGAGGACAGGTGGTGTAAATAACAAAAGTATATATTAGTATGACGCTCGGGAATACGGAAAGTCTTTGACGTTTTGAGCTACGCTCTTCAACAGAAAGAATACGGAGACAGGGAGAAAAACACGGAGAAAAAAAATTGAATAGTGTTCAGTCAACGGTCAATCATAATAATGGCCGATCATAACAATGGCTGACCGGAAGTTAGAAATTCTTATTTCAGGAGAGCTAAGAAAGGGGGAGATAACAAACGGTGATCGGGAACGAGGGGCTGTGTGTGGGAGGTAGACTGCTGGTGATCTTGACGTATGTAGTGTGAAAATGGGGGAAGGG
>NC_068982.1:39043110-39045678 GCF_001194135.2 Octopus bimaculoides | reverse complement strand
TATATATCAGTGGAGACTCCGGTACTCGGGCTTTGCAAGCTGGTTTAATTTCTGCCAACACTGACTTCAAGTATGTAATTTCAGCCAATAACTCGGGCTTCTTTTTATTGAGCATGGTTGCAATTCATTTATTTTCATTCAGCGTCTGGCGTCGTCTTAGAGGTGCCATGTGTCAAAAACTATAGTAATAATTCAGGCGACCGAAAAGAGATCTATTCTAGGAAAACGACATAATCTCTTGTATTCTTCTTTTGAGTGTTCTCGGGATCTATCATACTTATCATTTGTTGGTTGTTGTCATCTTGACAATATTGCCACGAAATATGCGTCACCATTCTTTATGACTTCCGTAGTTTTTCTTGGGTAAGCTGAAATAAATCACCTGTCATGATATTATGATAACGGTTGTCCGGCACGGTTACATGCTTTCATCATACTATAAAATATGAAATATATCAAAAACCCAACAAGAAATTTCGTATAAAACTGCTATCCATTTCATATTACTAATAAGCTTAGTTAACAGCGTAACCAATGGAACATCTCAAATACAACCAGTTACTTTTAGGAAGCTGCGTTTTATTACAAAGCTTAGAACGTAAAGGATTTTTTAAAAAGTGTGTTGCAGTGTAACAAGCCCACAAAGTGAAATATCATCTGATTCGACCCACCGTGCAGTGGACTAATATCCTACAAAGAATATCCACAGATTTATGCAATAACTTTAATCCATTTAATAAATATTAAGTTGAATTCTGTTGAGTTGATCGAGAAATATCAGTAACATTGGTTCCAAATTTTGGTAAAGGGCCAGCAATTTTGGGGAACTTTGTAAGTCGATTACATCAACTCCAGTGCTTAACTCCTACCTATTTTATCGACCCCGAAAGTACGAAAGGGAAAGGGAAAGTCGACCACGGTGGATAATGGTTTCTGAATTTGAACTCAGAACATAAAGATGAACGAAATGCCGCCAACCATTTTGCCCGACATGCTAACGATACTACCAGCACGCCGTCTTAAAAATATCAGTAATATTATAAAAGATAAAATGGCGCAGGAATTAATAGATTCGTTCGAAGTAGAATAAAATTGCTTGGGGTGTTTTTCTACAGACCATCACTTTCTGAGTTTAAATTCTCCCCCACCTCTGAGGCCAACTTTGCTACTCTTTCCTCCATGGTCGTTGAAACAAAGAACATTTCATGTGCTCTGGAATCGATTTATACAACTATAACCAGCACCAGAATGTGTGATCTTGTACCTATATAATCACCATTATAAAAAGTAAACGTGTAACGACAGAAAAACACAGGAACCTGAACGTCCAGTATAAGATGAAGAAATGCTTTCCACTGAGTTTCAAATGTTTATGTTAGGCAATCATCTAGAGATGTAGTTATATGCTAAGTAATTAGCAATAAATATGAAATAAGTTACGTTGTGAAGATGGACAGTTTCACAAGCCGTTTCTTATATATCCACATTTAGATATGAGAGAAATAAGAATAACACATCTTATCAGGATAAGTGTAGGAGCTAAAGGATTAACATGTTAAAACTTAGATATTTAAAAGCTGATCATCAAGCGCTCCCTGTTTTATGGAAATGGAGTAAGAAGTGTTAAATTTGTACATAATCTGCTCGATCAGAAGTAATCTTGGAAATAAAAGCACCCATGTACACAGGCTGTTCAAACAGGCTTCTACATAGTTACACAATAAATCAGACATAGTAACCATATCTTCTCTGACATTATACTGTTATCGTCTTAAATAGAATACGTTTGATTGTGTAATCCGGTGTAGACTATGAAAGGAAACAAGGCAGGAGACTCATGAATGAATTAGTTTAATTTGTCTCTCTAATAAGGATCGATGCCAACAGGTATTAAACAACAGCGCCATACTTAAACACCAATTTCACCAACACAAGTAGTTTACATAAATGTCTTCAATACAAAATATAAATGGCGTATAATAGAAAATCTGTATAAAAATTGCACATTACGTACCTTTTTTCCAATTCGTCCAAGATTGAGGATGATGATCATTAGTAACCCAGGATTTACCTGATAACGTTAAACCTATCCATACGCTACTTTCAGCATATCTGTTTTGAATAAATTAAATAGTGACATTATGAAACTCAGACAATGCATAAATATCATTCATATGTGCCTTTAGTAGAAAGGATCATTATTATTATTATTATTATTCAGTAGTTTTATTTTTATAACGTACTTTCACTTCACTACCGAGCGCAGCTCTGTGCGCCTTGGGTATGTGCTGTGGTTTGCTGTGGTGCTCTTATGTTTACTGTATTGAAAGTGTTTTGCGTAGAATGTGTGCAGTACCCAGTAGTGCAATTTTCTGTATGTTATATATATTTGTAAGTCCTGGTGTTTTTGTTATGTATTTGTCTGAATATTTTTTTATTATACCTAAGGCACCTACTATGATAGGAATTGTTTCTGTTTTTAGATTCCACATTCGAGTTATCTCTATTTCCAGGTCTTTGTATTTTGAAAGTTTTTCCATTTCTTTTAGAGAAACGTTGTCATCTGCT
>NC_068982.1:39040344-39041843 GCF_001194135.2 Octopus bimaculoides | reverse complement strand
GTGGAGAGAGCGTGTCTCCCTGGAATATTCCTCTTCTAATGGGGATGGCTTTCGTTTTCACAAGTCCCTCTTTTGTTTGGAGCTGTAGCACTGTCTGCCATTTGTTCATTGAGTGCTCTATGTATTTTATGATAATTGGTGCCACCTTGTTTATGGCTAGTGTTTCCAGAATCCACGTGTGGGGAACACTGTTGAAAGCCTTTTGGTTATTATTATTATTATTATTATTATTATTATTATTATTATTATTATTATTACTATTATTATTATTATTATTATTATTATTCAGTAGTTTTATTTACTTAACAGATTAGACTGTTGGAAAAAAAAATATTAACATCGAGCTACAAATAACCTTAGATGCAAAGAACCCACCTAAGTATCCTAGCTGTCCCTAATAACTCTGTTTTATGGAGCCGTACTAAGTTTTTGTATTGTGTATCGCAGGTTGTGTTCTTCAGTCGGGTATCGGCCTTCTATGGCACATGTGGGTCTTGTTCATATTGTTGGATATTTACAGTATCAATTTATTCTTGTATGTTTTTTGTTGTTTTTTTGTTGTTGTTGGGGGGGGGGGTTGCATAGTTGTGTGTGTAAATCACAGATCAACTATTTCATATTATTATTATTATTATTATTATTATTATTATTATTATTATTATTATTATTATTATTATTATTATTATTATTTAGTAGTCTTTTATTTCGTGCTTTCACTGCACTACCGAGCGCAGCTCTGTGTGCTTTGGGTATGTGCTGTGGTTTGTTGTAATGCTCTCAATTTTACTTTATTGAAAGTGTTTTACGTAAGTTGTGTTCGATGCCTAGTAGTACTATCTTTTGTATGTTATATATATTTGTTAGCCCTAATGTTTTTGTAATGTATTTGTCTGGATTTTTTTTTTCATACTTAATGCGCCTACTATGATAGGAAATGTTTCTGGTTTTAGACTCCACATTCGAGTTACCTCTATTTCTTTGTATTTTGAAAGTTTCTCCATTTCTGTTAGAGAAACATTGTCATCTGTTGGTATTGATACATCAATTAGAAAACATTTTTTTTTCTACATGATCTCTGATGACTATATCCGACCTACTGGCATTTATTTCTCTATCTGTGTGCATTGGCATATCCCAGAGTATGGTTGCTTTCTCATTTTCTGTGACTTTTTCTGGTGTGTACCTATACCATCTTTTTTCTGTTGTTATTCCATAGTGTTGGCATAGCTTCCAGTGTATGTATGTCCCAACTCTGTCGTGTCATTAGTTTTCCTTGCTTCTAATATAGGTATTTCTGTGGTCCTATGGTGTATATTTTGTAAAAGTTTTCTAGCTGTATAAGGCATCTACCACCTTCCATACGTTGTATATATAACCTTTCTATGTCAGATTTTGGGTGCTACATCTTAAATCCTGTCAGTATATTACTTGTTTTCCTGTCTTTACTGTATGACCAACCTCAGAAGTCACCGCACGCCACTGATATATATATATATATA
>NC_068982.1:39039366-39040068 GCF_001194135.2 Octopus bimaculoides | reverse complement strand
TATATGTATGTATGTATATATATGTATATATATATATACAGTAAATTCTTATATATATAATATTGTGAGTTGAAAACAACTTCGCTCGGTTGAGGTCATGTTAATATATTGATGCCCAAAAACTGCCCCTAGGAAAATCTAAAATCAAAATCAAGGGCAAAGTAAACCCTATTCTCGGAAGATAAGAGCAGTTTTGCTAAGCGTGTACGTACTCCTCTTTAACGCCTGCTGGTAGCACCAATAAACATGTTTCAATCTAGTCAGATTTCGTAAGCGAAACATATTTATCTCAGTTAGTAAGGCCAAGAAGGCATGTATATTAATAAAAATAGAAACAAAACAATGAGGCTGCTTATGAATGCCATAGGACTGAAGAGACAATAATTCAGTGGAACATCCTGTATGCACAATATAAATACAGTAAAGTCTACTATCTGCAATGAATTCACTTGAAAAACGATTTATACGCTAAGGTTATCATTACAATAATAATACTTTTAAGTTCGTGTGGTACGTGTGTAGGAACTAAAATAAAAAAATAAAGGGAGATAACTCCCGTCAACTGTACTGGATTTTTGGGGGAAGACAATAGAGTTATTTCTGGAACATGTGAATATGCTTCATTCATAAATTCTAAACAGGTCAAAAACTGCTCTACTCTCTCTCTCTCTCTCTCTCTCTCTCTCTCTCTCTCTCTCTCTC
>NC_068982.1:39037110-39039164 GCF_001194135.2 Octopus bimaculoides | reverse complement strand
ATATATATGCATGTATGTATGTATGTATGTATGTATGTATGTGTGAATATATATACTTTTCATTTAATGGTCATTGTTAAAATAAATGAGATTTATCTCTCACTGGATAGAGTACTTTTTTGTTGATCCTACGTCAACGGGACAGTAAACAATACATGCATGTTTGTGTGAGTTGTGTGTACATGTGTATGTGTGTGTGTGTGAGTTGTGTGTACATGTGTGTGTGTATACATATATATATATATATATATATATATATATACACACATGTTTATTCTCTTTCTCCTATATATATATATATATATATATATATATATATCTGCGTGTGTGTGGAAACACACAGACATACATACAAAGACACACACACACACATACATATATATATATATACGTATACATATATATATGTATATACATACATACGTTCACATATATAGATACATACGTGTGAGTGTGTGTTTGTGTGTGTGTGTGTGTGTGTGTGTGTGTGCGCGTGCGTGCGTGCGTGCTTGCGTGCGTGCGTGCGTGTGTGTGCATGTGTACGAGTATGTGTGTGTGTGTGTTCTCTTTCTCTTTTGAATTCAGAGTAAATGTACTTGGTAGCAAGGTTGTGAAGGAAACCATCTTGTTTTAACCACCATTCTTTAAATCATAAGAAGCATTTTGCAGATTTTCATTGTCTCTGATATCGTGGTCATTTGTAGAGTATTAATTAAACATTTGCATTCTCTACCGCAAGATCCCAGATTCAACCATTCTTTCCTCCAGATTGGTTGGTATGTATTCTGTTGCTCCAATAACGATAGGTATGAAGCCAAAAGCGTATCTTGGATACTGGATTTGTAAACTCCTTATCAATGGTTGATAGATGTCTTCTTTTTCTTGTATTTTTCGAACCCTATTGGTGTATATATATATATATATATATACGAGTACAAGACTCTACCTGTTGTACTTGTCTCATTTCTTCATACATATATGAATGTATATATGTTTATATATCTGCAGGTGTAGATGTGTTTGAAAGACAGGAGGGTGTATTTGTGTATATACATATATAACTCACTTGTATATTCAAGTTTTGCGGTGAATGTAAATGTTTTACGATTTATGTTTTTTGCGCATGTTTTTATTTGTATATACGTCTGTCCGCGTATATATGTGTATGCGCGTATAGACTACTTTTTGTATATCCGCGTATGTATATGTGCGTATAGAGATGTGTATATGAACATAATGATGCGTGCGTTTTTGCGCGTGTTTTTATTTGTATGTACGTTTTCCGCGTATGTATATGCATGTACGTATAAACTATGTTTTATATCCGCGTATGTATGTGTGTGAGCGTGTAGGGATGTATATATGAGTGTAGTGATGCGTGCATGGGTAAATATGCATGTGCATGTGCGTGCATGCGTAAACATGTATATGTATATGTGTTTGTATGTATATGTACACGCGTGTATGAGTATGTATATAGATATATATACATACATGTGTGTATGTACGTATGCATGTGTGTATGTGTGCATATGCGGATTCCATGAATGAAGTATTACTTTCACCATGCCTATTGGAGTAATTCCCTTTATTCAACGGTTTTTTTTTTTTTCATAGCGCTTTCTCTTAATACCTGATGGGATGCCGGAGCAGACTTCAGCCCCGGTATCCGAAACTCTGATTTTTATTATGACAACCAACTAATTGTCATATATTATATTTATATATATATACATATATATATATATATATATATATATATATATATATGCGAGTAAAAATAAATACAAAAAAAGGTGGATTTTTTTGTATGATTGTGTATAGAGGAATATATTATTTTGCTTAAAAGAGTTCCAACACTGTCTGTTTTTTATGTTTTATTTATATTCCTGCAGAACTAATGTGGGGTATAGAATATGGAATATGCAATATATAATATAATATACAATATATAATATAATATACAATATATAATATAAAATAAAATAAAAATGGATGGCACCATGAAATAAAGTATTGAATGTAGATGAAATATTGAGTGTTCAATATAAAGG
>NC_068982.1:39029591-39032382 GCF_001194135.2 Octopus bimaculoides | reverse complement strand
CATACATACATTCGCCCCTGCCTTTCACTCTCAATATTTAAGCTATGCTAGTAAATCTGCCTTCAACTCAGTTATGCGGCTGTGTTTCGCCTATTTTGTCTGTGTTTTACTACCTACCCTAAGTAATTACTGAAAGAAAGGAAATTAAGAAAGTGGGATGTATGAATAATTTATTTGTATGATACGAGGATGTTGAAATTTTTCAAAAATGACAATAGAAATATATTATTATTTGTAAAGCTCAAGAACAAATGGGAGATGCGAAAAAACCTGCATATATGTTTCAGTTCTAGCCCCTAGTTGATATGTAATTCCAAGCCTTTGGTTATATGCTAAGAATAGCATAATTTTTAACTAAATGGGCAAAACTATGTTTATATTGTTATTGTCAGTATCAGAATTAGCGTTAGTCTTCAGGTCTATTTTTATATAAACATACATATATTACACAGTAAGCATACTAAACCTAAAGTAAGTTATTACCATAATCAAAGAAATATAATGTATCAACCTCCATCAAGGTCAATAGGAACATGAGTCCGTCCAGCAATCATAATAACAAATTTAGCATTGTATTCAATATAAAAAGAAATAGAAATTATATACCTTATATTAAATCCAATATAGCAAACTATCATAATCCAACTTCTGGTAATAATTAAATAAATGAGAATATAACCTGGTTGATATTGCCCTTCGCTAAACAAGTAAAATCAAACTTGATTAGAGTTATACGTCGGTTAATAAATAAACACTTCTATCCTAATAAAAACAAATATAGAGACTTATTTTACGGAAGACTTTTTAAATATGGTCATTTCGTTTCTCGTAATTTATTTTGATATATATCTTCTATAAATTCTGCTCAATTAGATAAATTTTATGCTGAACATAAGCCCATTCTTCTCTATAATAGACAAAAAACAATGTACCATTTATACAAGAGTCCCGATATCCAGATAATAATAAAAATCAAGGGGAGACAACTGCCCGTAACCTACCGTAATTTTTAGTGATAATCAGAGTGATTTTTGCGATTGTAGAGTTAAAGAACAATGTAAATTTAACAATTATTGCTAATGGAGGAATTTAGTATACCAAGCTATAGTTAAACTGAGGGTAAACATTTTTCAATATAGGTTCCACTCAATCTTATATTAAAGTCCGTCTAGCTAACCGCGGATATTTTTTTAGAAACTCTGCTAAAAGACCTTCGATTAGCCTTAGTAAATTCATCTGGAAATTTTTTGTTGGCACTCCGTCGCTTACGACGTCGAGGGTTCCAGTTGATCCGATCAACCGAACAGCCTGCTCGTGAAATTAACGTGCAAGTGGCTGAGCACTCCACAGACACGTGTACCCTTAACATAGTTCTCGGGGATATTCAGCGTGACAAAGTGTGACAAGGCTGACCCTTTGAATTACAGGCACAACAGAAACAGGAAGTAAGAGTGAGAGAAACTTGTGGTGAAAGAGTACAGCAGGGTTCGCTACCATCCGCTGCCCAAACCACTGGGCCATTGCGCCTCCACCTCTAGAAATTAATAGACAGTAATATAAGTTTGAAAATAAGATGGATGATTATATATGTTCTGCAAAACCTTACCACACACCATTTTCAACTCTGCACATCAGAACGCTATAATATTCTTTTTTCTAGCAAAAAAATTATTAAATGAGAGGGCTGAAAAGTTCTTCCCATGCTTATACACTCCTAAATATTTATTTTATAAATATCATTAATCATTCTGTAATTATTAATATCACTTACTGTTAAGTCCAATATCAACCATTAATAATTTACTAAACTTGAAAATGAATTAATTAGATACTTATTAGAAACAGAATTTATATCACATTCTATAATTATATAATATCTTGCCTAAATATACTTATTTCTAACATTTATTTCTAACATATGCATAATAACATATACATCGTTCTTTTTCTTTTTTTTTTTTGCATTCTAATGAATCATTCAATTTTACTTCTTTCTTAATATATATAAATAACATTCCCTTACCTATAAATTTATTGAATATCTATTATTTCTTTCTTACTTTCCCAGAGTAAATTAAATTATGATATAATTCATATTCGTTTAGCTATCTTTAAATTTAAATATCATACTCGGTGTATTTACTAAATAGTTGCAATGTATTTTTGTAACGTGTTGACCATAATACATAAATACAAATAATCTGTTCTTTCTTCATATTACGTAATACGCTATTCCTTCTTCCAATAGAATAATCTCCAATTTACATGTTTATATAGCTAATAATTAATATTTACAAACATATTATACTACTTTGTAACATATACTCAAATATATGCTCCCATATAATCTATTAGATTTTATTCCAATATATTATAGTTTACGCTTTCCTTTTCACTCCTTCGTTCGATTTTTCTTTTCTGACGTCTTAACTGAACAATTCTAAACATTAAACTCACCAAAACATAACCCTAACAAATGATCTTTTCTGATAGTATTTATTTATCAAAAGTATATAGCTCTGACAAAGAGTCTATATATGTAATTATAGCTATATAATTTGTGTTGATGCATGAATGTGTGTATGTACAATTATATATGTATGTGTGTGTGTGTGTGTGTGAGTGTGTAAACATATGGTATAATAATGAACAGGGCAAATTTTAGCCATTTTTCCGCAAGACTTTCTCACCTTCCCGAGTGTTAAACCTGTTCGTTGTTTATACACCTATCTTCGTCTTTTTTTCTCTTTTTGTAAATTCCAACTATATATATATATATATATATATATAT
>NC_068982.1:39028125-39029311 GCF_001194135.2 Octopus bimaculoides | reverse complement strand
TTCTAGAAGTTTATCATTAAAATATATATGACCAAGTCTAGATATGCATGAGAATACATACATAAAACTAAACATACAAATCTGCATATATAAATACGTACATACAAACAAACAAGAATACCCTGTTGTTGATGTTGCAATTCCAATGAAGGAGCCTTGGATCTAAGTTAAAAACCAGCTCTTTCTCTAATAGCAAGAAATCTTAAAATAAAACTGAATAATGACACATATATATATATATATATATATATATATATATATATATTATGAAGGGGACGGACAGACGGAGGAAGGCGAAAGGACAGAGAGATGTAAGAACAGGTATATAAACTAAAACAAATATTTACGAGACTTACATTTGCGACAGCATAAACTTATATTCTCTTTCATTTTCTGGTGCCAGTACCACAGAATTATGTTCCTTGCACTTTTCTTCAGCATCTTGATAGATTCGTTGCTCATGGAAAAAACGGTAACATGACCCAAAATGGTGAGTCCATTCTAAAGGGCATACTTATTTTCCAGAAAATATGAAAAAGAAAACGTTACATATAACAGCACTTGTAACGTTATCGGGATTTTTATATTATTTGAGGACTTATGTATGGATTAATATTGGTTTCAAATCTTAGCACATGGCCAGCAGCTTTAGGGAAAGGGATAAATTAGTTACATCCACCCCAGTGCCCATCTGGTACTTATTTTATCGACCCTGAAATGATGAAAGGCAAAATCGACCTCGGCGGAATTTGAACTCAAAACGTAACAACGGACGAAATGCCGCTAAGCATTTTGCCCGTTGTGCTATCGATTCTGCCAGCTCGCTACTTTTTATATGGATTAATATTTAAGTCTGCTATGGCGGCGAGTTGGTAGAAGCGTTAGCACGCCAGTCATAATGCATAACGGCATTTTGTCCGTCTTAACGTTCTAACTTCAGATTCCTCTGAGGTCGACTTTCGTTTTCATAATTTCGGGCTCGATAAAATAAGTGCCAGTTGAACACTGGTGTCAGTGTAATCAACTTATCTTCTTCCGCGAAATTATTAGCCTTGTGCCAAAATTTGAAAAGAATATTATAAGTTTACATATGCAAGATAATCAACTACATTCATTTATTTCTTACTTCTACTCCTCTTTCTCTCTCTCTCTCTCTCTCTCTCTCTCTCTCTCTCTCTCTCTCTCT
>NC_068982.1:39024499-39027758 GCF_001194135.2 Octopus bimaculoides | reverse complement strand
ACACACACACACACACACACACACACACACACACACACACACACACACACACACACACATATATATATTTATATATTTCCAAATTTTTGTTGGTAGGGGTATATAGAAATCCAGTGGGTGCCGTAGACACTTTTGCCGGATATTAATGTTGGCTAACTTCAGTGAGTGTATAAAAATCTCCAGTTAGTTTGGTTTACTAACCTCAGTCTATCTCCACATCGATAGATTCATATGTCCCTATATAGACTGCATGTTTTAGGTAGAGAAAGTAATGAATTTATAATAAAAGCGAACAGAGACTTATATCTAGTTCTATCCAGCAGTTAATTATACTTTTCATTTCTGCACTTCAAACGTTTCTGCAGTAACTAATACACACTGCCAAATTTGCCGCGTTTTCAGGGTGGAGTCAACTGCATTGTTGAGGTAGAATCTAAGTTCAAATTCCGCCGAGGTCGACTTTGCCTTTCATCATTTCAAGATCGATAAAATAAGTACTAGATGAACACTGACTCATCTCCTCCTCCAAAATGGCTGCCTTTGTAGCAAAATTTAAAACAATTATTATCATTATTCATTTTGCTGTTTCTATGCTTTAGGTTACTATTTTCTTTCTGAAAATTTGTTCTTACTATGCTACTCTTTTTAGAATTTTTGTTTCCCTGTTCATATGCTTGGATGATGTTTACAGCAGTTATTTCTCTTGGTTCGTTTTCCTTTTTTTTCGTTATTTACGTTAACTTCATTTGTTTCATTTCTATTAGGTAATATACTTATGTTATAGTTAATCTGCTTATCGCAGAAATAATTAAATCTTTTCGTATATTGCGCTGCTATTATTTGTGCTATGTTGGTTGAATTCAAATACGCTATTCTTACTAAGGTCGAGTTGAAGATTCTATAATACTTGCTACCTTTAGGAAAATATTTATTTATTGTCGAATAAAATAATTTCGGAATATTCGTGCTAATTTGTTCACCAAATGGGATAATAAACCATTCAGTATTATTAACCGGACTATTTTATAATTGACTTCCTTCGCTAAAATTACGTTTATTTTTTCCATGGATAGTGCAGAGAAAATAGTAGAAAATGTTTCATCACGTATTTTAAACCTATGAGCAGACGAAAAAGTATTCAAACAAAACGAAGACTATTATAACCTAGCACTTAGTAAGGCAGAATATAAGCAAAAGTTGAAATTTAACAAAAAAAAAAAAAAAAAAAAAAAAAGCATAGATCCAGACAACGAGCTTAATAAAGAAAATAACTTAAACTCGGCGGTAATAAAAAGCTCTTTAATTACTCCGCATTAGCGAAGGCGGAGGTATTGTTTTCAGTCGTCCTTATTTGTTTGTTTGTTTGTTTGTTCTTGGATAAGATATCTCGAGAACCGCTGGATGGATTCAGATGAAACTTTCAGGGATGCTTGACTTCGTGACTGGCAAGAAATGATTAGATTTTGGGATAGATCCGGTACCGCATAACGATTTTGGATTATTTGTTATATTTACTTTACATGGTTACGATCTTAGTTAACTTTCAAGTCTTTCTCAATTATCTCCCTTTAGGTTGTAACTATTCTGAATGGTGAATTTTCTAACTTTAGCTTGTATTAGATAAGGATAAACTATTTATTACTGTTACTAAATTTTCTACAGCCACCTTCTCATTTCATCACTACCATTGGGATTGATCGGGTACCGAGCACAGATTCTGGATTATTTTCCGGGTTTTTTTACTTAATTTTTGAGAGAGATCAGGCTCGCTTTTAGTATTCTGGTTTGTGAGAGCAGTCAGGTTCATTTCAGATATTCCCATTTTAAAAATCCTCTCTGGCTAATCGTTGAGAGGACGTTGGTGTTGCTTTGGCGGAGGCGACCAAAGTATCTCAGTTACGCAAACTTAAACAGAATTACTATTTAGCTTTAAAATACATCGTACATATTCAAAAAACCTTCTTGATTTAGTGGTACGGAACGTTCTTCCGGTATTCTTTTATTCTTTTACTTGTTCCAATCATTTGACGGTGGTCATGCTGGAGCACCACCCTTTAGTTGAAGAAATCGACCCTAGGACTTATTTCCTGTGAGCCTGGTGCTTATTCTGTCGGACTCTTCTGCCGAACAGCTAAGTTACGGCGACGCAAACATAGCAACATCGGTTGTCAAGCAATGGTGGTGAAGGGACGAACACAAACACACACATACGAACGCACACACACACACACGATATGACCTATAGAATAAGTACTTGGCTTACAAAGAATAAGTTCTGGGGTCGATTTGTTCGACTAAAGGCCGCTAGCCTGACCGCAATCAAATGACTGAAACAAATATAAGAATAAAAGAATAAAAATATACATATATGGAGAGAGCTAAGAATTGTAAAGAAGGTTTACAGGGGAACACATGGGAAAAACACATACACAAGACGTCAACATGCTCATCCATCGTTATCGGCCTAAAATCATCACAATTTCGCTCTATTAAATAAATATATATGCGTGCATATATGTGTATGTGTGTCTATGTATGCATGTATGTATGTATGTATGTATGTATGTATGTATGCATGTATGTACGTGCGTATGAATTGAGAAAGCTTCAACTTACTACCACACATACTTCCCATATTCCAACGACTGTTCGAGAGACAACTAGCGTTTTGCTGCCATTCTTTGTTCTGATGACAGTAAATCGAGATTGTTTCACCGACATTATATCTTTTCTTTTTCAAATAGAACACCTCACCATTGGTAATTCTTGGTGCCGAACATTTCCGATTACCTTTAAGAAAACAAGATTCAGGAAACTTAAAACAATAGAAACTGTATATGGTGTTGATATTAATTTCTTTGTTTTTAAATTCGAATTTATATGTGTGTGTGTGTGTGTGAGTGTGTGTGTGTGTGTGCGCGTGCGTGCGCGCGTGCGTGCGCATGTGTGGTGGGTGAGAGAGGGAGAGAGAGAAAGAGAGAGCTAGTGTGTGTGTGTGTTTCTTATTCTTTCTCGCCTTTTCTCAGATAGCAGCTATGTTATATTTTGGCCTTGATTGGTTGCCCGGAAGAACGCGCCAGCTTCATCTAGCTACGTTAGTGGTTTTCTTATCTACATATTGGAGAAGAATACAAGCGGTTAACATATCTTAGTTACATTGTAACCCAGATTCGAAATACACTGAGCTAATCATACATGCCTAGTCGTATGGACAAGTGTCTGGGTCTCTACAATTACACCATATATATATATATATATA
>NC_068982.1:39022025-39023897 GCF_001194135.2 Octopus bimaculoides | reverse complement strand
TATATATATATATATATTAGCAGAAACACCCGTCGTCGACTGGGTTAAAAAGTTGCAAAAATTGTACTATGAATATTGAAAGTTATTCATTTAGATTGTATTGAACATGAGGACCTCTATGAATAGCAGTCACTGCAGGACAGTACCCTGTAGAACACCACACATTATTTGTGTTTTCTTGGAGGTAGCCCCATTCACCACTGCTGCCTGCCTTCTATCTTTTAGAAAGTCATGTAGCCATTCTCCAGGTTTTCCAAATATGCCAAGATTTCGGAGCTTGTGACAAATTATACCATGGTCGACTTTGTCAAAGGCTTTTGTGAACTCGAGGTATATCACGTCTTCATGTGAGTTGTTGAGCAGCTGCTTTAGCACCCAGTCGTAATGCTACAAGAGCTATGTCAGGTAGCTTCTACCTAGTCGAAAACCATGCTGGGTGTCAGTCAGCAAGTCAATCTCTTCAAGGAATGCAATTAATTTCCTTCAGACTATTAATTCCATAACCTCGCTGATGTATGGGATCAGAGAGATAAGCCTATAGTTTTTAACATCTGCTGTGCTTACACCTTTATGGATATGGCATATTATTCCCTCCTTTAGTTTCTCTGGAAGCTTACCATTTGTGAGGAAGCTCTGAAAAAGTAGATGCAATGGTTTTACAAAGACTCGTTTGCCTGACTTGATGAGGATCGCTGGTAATCCCTCAGGGCCAGCAGCTGAGTTTGCGTCTATATCCTCTATTGCTAGCATAACATCTTTTTCTTCAATGTTGATGTAATCAATTCTTACTGCCTGCCGTTCAGCTTCTGTAGTAGTAAAGAATTCTACAGGTTTGTGCATATATGATCTCTAGTATTTCAGTCTATAAATGAAGCAAACATCGCACAGACTTTGGCTTGTGTCTACTAGAAGATAACTAAATATAAGTTTGTGGAAAAGTAAAAATATATGTATTATAATTTATTAAACTTAAGTATTACAACAAACAAAAATACAAATAGCTTTTCTGAGACGAATATAGTGAGACGTTGACAATATCAATTCAAAGTTATTACTCATTCTCCAAATTTTAGTTTGTTGATCCCATGCTAAAAACTTCCTTATAGACAAAGTTTCGGGTTTTACCAGTAGGAGGTGAAAATGAAAAGATTGTCATTGCTCCCCATTCTGGAGCCCCAACATATAACTGACTGTGTGAAAAACAGTCTTCTTCTAATTGCAAAGCTGTAACTTTCAAAGTCTGATGTTGGGACTTATTAATGGACATCGCAAAAGACAGACGTATTGGAAATTGAAGTTGTTTGAATTGAAAGGGCATATTGGAAGGTACTAAAGGTAAGCGAGGAATAAAAGCATCTTTGCTTTTTCCACAGACAGAAATTATTGTGGCCTCTATGACATTCCTCGTTAATTTCTTCACAAGTCTTGTTTCATTGCATAGCTTTGACTGAGAAATGTTCTTCAGAGATATGATTAGAGCGCCTATTTTCAATCGAAGGCAATGAGAAGCTCTTTGTGTCTCCAGTGAGTTTAAGAACTCATCGGGGTAATTGACAATTTCTGTATGTTCACTTCCTGAAAAAACTTTCTCGGTTGTTTCATTTAAATTATTCACACTAATGTTCTTTGTTGCCGAAGCTTTTAGTTATCCCCCTTTAGACCCCTCATTTATTTTGGAACTGCGATATGTACATATTGGAAAAGGGCCAGTAGCTCCCTTCGGAAGTCCGCTAGAGACACGGGACCACTTCCATTGTCTTCGGCATAATTTTTACACAAGAGTTAGTTTTTAGTTTTTATATAGATGCTGTAGCCTTTCTTGCTATAGATGGACACACACACACACACACACGTTCATTTTTATTATATATA
>NC_068982.1:39012287-39021989 GCF_001194135.2 Octopus bimaculoides | reverse complement strand
ATATATATGTATGTATGCATGTATGTATGTATGTATGTATGTATGTAATAACATTTATAACATACGTTTAAATTTCCTCTCGGCTCCAATATAATGTCCACAAGTTTTGTGACACAATTTAATTGAGGATACATTGCGTGTACAAAATTCTTTGTCTTCCCGTTTCAATTTTCTGCAGTTGGGGAACATATCATAAGATCCGGCTGAAAAGCAATTAGATACAGTTATCAATATTATGTTTCGAAATCGCTACCGCGTTGGGCAAATTGTTTAGTGAGATTTTGTCGGTCTTTACACTCTGAGTTCAAATTTCGTCGAAGTCGACTTTGCCTTTCATCCTTTTGTGTACGATAAAATAGGTACCAGTTGAACACTGGGGTCAATATAATCGACTTACCTCCTCCCCTGAAATTGCTGGTCATGTGCCAAACTTTGAAACCTTGGCTAATACGAGAAACAAAGAGGTATTTTCTTCATTAAAGCTATTTGTAAAACTATATAACCACCAACGCTTATTGTGTATCCGGAGTTAAATGGGTCGGTGTAATCTCTCAAAACTGGGTTAATTTTTGAATAATTGTTTAAAAAAACAATTTATTTAGAGTCGCAATCAAACCGTAATTTATTATTGTATTAGGCGTTGTTATGTGATGAGAAGATTGCTTTCTAACTATGTGGTATTGGGTGCAGTCCCACCGCGCAGCATCTTGGGTAAGTGTCTTTTACTATTTCACCATGTCAACCAAAGTTCTGTGGTAAATTTAGTTAACAAAAACTGAAATAAGCCCGTTAAGTATGTGTATGTGTAGGTGTATGTGATTGTGTGCGTGTGCGTACGTGTGTGTTTGTGTGTGAGTGTATGTGTGCATGTCTTTGTGCTAATATTTTCTCATCACCACCACCACCACCACCACCACCACCACCACCACCACCACCACACCTCTTGACAACCGGCGTTAGTTTGTTTACGTCTCCTGTTACTTTGCAGTTAGAGTGATAGAATAAGTTCCAGGCTTTAAAATAATTACTAGGGTCGATTTGTTGACTAAACCTTTCAAGATGGTGCCCCCAGCATAACACAACCGAAAGACTGAAGCAAGTAAAAGATAAAAGATAAAACTGTTTCCATTACTTTCGATATGTATTCAATAAATGTTGATCGTTAAGAGAGTATTATTTTATCTTTTACTTGTTTCAGTTATTTGAATGCGGCCATGTTGAGGAACGGCCGTGAAGGGTCTCATCGACCAAACCAAAGTCACTACTTATCTTTATGCCTGGAATATATATTCTATTGGTCTCTTGTCAAAGGATGATGAGGGACAAACACAGACAGACGCATACACATTCATACACACACACACACGCGCGCACACGCACACACTCACACACACAAACGCACACACACATATACACACCCATATGTATATTGAATATATACATGTGTATAGGCGCAGGAGTGGCTGTGGTAAGTAGCTTGCTTACCAACCACATGGTTCCGGGTTCAGTCCCACAGCGTGGCACCTTGGGCAAGTGTCTTCAACTATAGCCTCCGGCCGACCAAAGCCTTGTGAGTGGATTTGGTAGACGGAAACTGAAAGAAGCCCGTCGTATGTATATATATATGTGTGTGTGTTTGTGTGTCTGTGTTTGTCCCCCCCACCATCGCTTGACAACCGATGCTGGTGTGTTTACGTCCCCGTAACTTAGCGGTTCGGCAAAAAGAGACCGATAGAATCAGTACTATGCTTACAAAGAATAAGTTCTGGGGTCGATTTTCTCGACTAAAGGCGGTGCTCCAGCATGGCCGCAGTCAAAAATGACTGAAACAAGTAAAAGAGTAAAAGAGTATGTGTGTGTATACATGTATGTATTATGTCTGTCTGTCTGTCTGTCTATCTGTATGTATGTATGTATGTATGTATGTATGCATGTATGTATGTATGCATGTATGTATGTACGTGTGACGGGCTTCCACACAGCTCCTTGTACCAAATTAATTCACAAGGCATTGGTTGGCCCGGAACTGTAGTACATGGCACTTTCACAAGGTACCATGCAGAGAGGCTGGAGCCGAAACTATGTAGTTAGGAAGCAAGTTGCTTGCCCCACGGCTATGCTTTGTATAACTTTCTATGTACTGAAAGTTGTAATCATGGTAAAAGAGGGAAAGATTACTAGAAACAAATACAAATCTAGTTGTTACTTCATAAAATAAGTACCTCTTCATTTATTTTGTAATGTACTCTTTTGGATTAATAACATTAAACTTCAAATGATCTTTGTAAATTATTACCAAAATCCTGACGAATTCTAATATAAGTGCAGGCAAAGCTGTGTAGTGAAGAAACTCGCTATGCAATTAAGTAGATTCGGTTTCAGTCCCACTGCACGATACCTTGGGCTAATGCCTTCTGTTATAGTACCGAACCAACCAATGCCTTGTGAGTGGATGTAGTAGACGGGAACAGAAAGAAGCCCATCGTATACATAGGTGTAAGACTGAGCGCGCGCGTGTGTGTGTGTTCCCCTTCACCGCTTGACAATTTGTGTTGATCACCGTAAATTAGCGATTCGGAAAAAGAGATGAATAGAATAAGTACCTGATTTTTTTTTTTTGTAAAAAAGTACAAAGTTTGATTTGTTCGAATTAAACCTTTCAAAATTCCAACATGATCGCAATCTAACCACTGAAGCTAGTAACAGTTAAAAGATAAAATTAGAGACTGGTGGATTTGTTAAAAATCAAGGCGTGGAGATGAAAATCATTACTTCAATGCTACTACATAAAATATGTTTGGTTTCTTTAAAAATATATTTGTTTCCTTTGTTCAGTAAGTTGCCCTGTCTCATTCTTCCTGTTATATTACTTTCTTCTTCCTCCAGTTTACCTTTTTCTTCTTTCTGTTAATTTTTGTTTTCAGTATTTATCGTGAATACTACTCCTCACTTCTGTTACTGTTGTCTTTAATACGCTCTTTCCGATTACCACACAGAAATCCTGTTTTTTTTACCACTGCCGTCATTGAAGTAGTTTGAGTATATTATTATCCTCTTCCACATATCTGAGTAACGACAATAGCTTTATCCCAGGAATTACGAAGAAATACAATGTAAAATATCTGCTGTTGTTTTGCCATCGTTTTTATGGTACTTCAATTTTGTATTTCATTTCGCAATTTTTCGGCCTTAACTTTTTATCTAATTTAATATCACAAATTGCTTCACCCAAAGTACTCTATTAAAATGTTTATATATTTTGAAGAACGCAGTTTAAAACGCAAGGTTTTTCTTCCGCTTGAGGCACATCAACACACCTCACTTTTCATATTCTATTGTGAGTGTCATGGGCATAATTTTTGTTTTTAAAATTTCTTAACGGGATGAGTGTCAATTTCAAAAGAACATGTGTAGATATGTTCAATTCCAAAGAATGCCTAAAATTTCGCTATTCCCTTCATCTATTATAAACACCTGTCAATAAAATAGGATTAATGATGTTAAATTTGATAGATTTTTTTTTTCCAACTGTCAAAATATATCACAAAACGTTGATTTATAACGGCTTACTTGATTTTAATGAAATATTTCCTAACACCTAGTTAATAAATGAATACACCAGTAACAGCCATATAGCTGGGAGTGTGTTGAATAAAACCATTCTGATACAGCCCTTCCTTCTTCTCTAATCTAGGTGAATTCTGAAATCAGAAATCCGAGGTCGAGAAATATAACACTTTAACTGGGTGTTGAAAAGATGTTACAAACTCTGCTTATATTAAATATATTAGCATGCTACCGTTCTGACACATAACTTTGTGTAAACTGTTATTGTTTACAGTAAATACGAAGCCTTCACTAATATTGGTCTCAAATTTTGGCACAGGGCCAGCAGGTTAGTACTTATTTTATCGACCTCGAAAGGATGAAAGATGAAGTCAACCTTGATGGAATTTGAACTCAAAACGTAAAGACGGACGAAATGTTGCTAAGCATTTTACCCGATGTGCTAACGATTTTACCAGCTGGCCGCTCTAACATTCACTGATACATTCATATTGTATTGTTTTAGATATTTCAGTAATTTCAGCGTATGATGAAAGCTATTCTCATAACTTTCTTTCGGAAATGTCACAAAGTGCTAACCGTGAGCATTTGTTCAAACAAAATAGTATCTCAGAAATAGTCGCATTTGTTTTTTTTTTCTGTTTCATCTAAGAATAGACTAAGCAATAATCCAATTTCTCCATCTTTCTAATTTAAAAGTATTCATCATACCTGAGTGTGAGAACATATGAACCCGTGTAGTCATTTGATCACAGAGGTAGAAATTTAGAACGACTGCTTATATTTAGACCCGTTTCTTAACTAGTCTACCAGCTGTAACTGTTTAAAACGTTCAGTAAGTTGCCCTGTCTCATTCTTCCTCTTAAGTTACCTTCTTATTCCTCTTCTTTCACCAATTTACCTTCGTTTTCTTCTTCTCTATCTATCTATTTCACTTTGTCCCACATTTTGTCGTCTCGCTTACACACACACACGCACACATTCATCTTCGTTAGCTCGAAGAAATACATCATGTCATGAAACTGATGAGTTACTCATAGTGTTACATAGTCTAAAACAAAACAGAAAAGAAGTTAATGGAAAAAGATTACAAAATCGTATTTTCCCTCTTAGACATGAATGAGAGGAAAGTAATACCATAATTAAAACCTAACGCTAAAGTTTAGGTTGAATTGTTAAAATATTCGTAAACTTCGACCATGCAGGTTACTTCATTTTTTTTTTTTATCTACAGGTTTAGTGGATGATTTACAAAGAAAGAAAGAAAGAAAGAAAGAAAGAAAGAAAGAAAGAAAGAGTTACCAATCTGACAGGGATCACAATATTTTCGACTGCAGTTATGAGAATCCGTGTAACACCAAGGCTGTAAACCATGCCCTGGGTTTCGACAATGGTTGTGGTTGCCAATGCCTCTGGTTATGTCCCTGTTAACAAACAAAGTAGTAGTAGTAGTAGTAGTAGTAGTAGTAGTAGTAGTAGTAGTAGTAGTAGTCCTTTCTACTAAAGGCACAAGGCCTGAAATTTGGGGGAGGGGACCAATCGATTATATCGACGACGCCAGTGTTTCACTGGTACTTAATGTATCGACCCCGAAGGGATGAAAGGCAAGGATGACCCCGGCAAAATTTAATAATAATAATAATAATAATAATAATAATAATAATAATAATAATAATAATAATAATTTTTATTATTATTATTATTATTATTATTATTATTATTATTATTATTATTATTATTATTATTATTATTATTATTATTACTGCCTTTTCACAGATTCTAACGCCGAGTTGTACTGCAGTGTCAGCTGTTCACTACCAGTGAACTAAGGTGACACCTCTTATTTTTCGAGCACCTTCTGGAGTATTCAGAGCTAATTTTGGTTAAACATCAATAGTTTCTACTGTAATAAATATGAAGATAGGTTGTTAATAAGTTTCACTCTTATTTTGGTCATTGCTCTTGTTTGGGTGAGGGAAACCCGACATTTCTTTTCTTAAAGATTGGGTGAGTCTCTACTTGTTCAAAGTGCTCCTTTCTGAATCCGTCTCCGGCTGCTCATCACAATAGAAAAAGTTCCTTTTCAAGGTAGAGCTGTCTGGAAGCATGCATACGTTGAAAGCGTATCAGGAGAGTGACGGTTCTGATATATGACGATTTTGCATACAATATAACAAATCTCATCAGCATTACCTTACGCTGGATCTGCTATATAGTCTTTAGAAAGCGTATCATACGTAGTGAAATTTTTCTTGCATTAATTTTCCTGAAATCACGCATGTTGAAACCACGAACAAATACTTTCAGAAATAGCATAAGTTTGTGTTGGGCAGATAAAACTATTTTCATATGTACATCTTTCTCAATAGTACAATAACCCTCCGACTCACGCAAAATATTATGCACCCAATCTGTCATCTTTTGTGGTACATGACGACCAAAGTCGGAACAAACTTAAAGTTTTCCCGATAAACAGTTCAGTCTCAGTGATCTTCACTAGCTCTTTACGTGTTACCGAACTTACGCACCACTTATTTTGCTAAAAGTCGTCGTTAACGATCAGGATAGTTTTAAAGCTTATTATCCTTCGTTCACAGCTTACTGCAAGAAGTTTTAAGTACCGCCAAAATAATCCCATGTTCTCGTAATTGTTTAGTGCACACCAATTCCGTCTTGTCTGTAAAAACTCGGATAGTAACTTGCTTCTACATCAGTTATCCACCACCTGGACCATTCGAATAGCTTTCGTACTCTCGTATCTCAGAAAACGTATCTTAGCAACCTTCGTGTTTAGCTCTGTGTCTTTTCTATAAGCCTGCTCCAATTTATCTATTGACCATCCTCTCTATATTCATCTATGGTTATTTTTAAAACATTAATCAAACTACACTTGCATCATTCAGGAAAGCATAAATTAGCTGAACATTTGTGAGTTTGTTGCTTAAAGTTTAACTAGAACTCATATAAGAGTTTTAAAAAATCTAAAGGTTTTAAATAATGCATTAAATACTTAATAAAGCAGAATATTTTCACTAACCAACTATTGAAAGGATGATGCCGACAATTCGTAGTTTCATTCCAGAAACGGCACTTGTCAAATTCTTTCGTCATATCTACGGTACCACGATATGTACGCCCGTGATCCTTTAAATTGAAGCAAAGGCTTCTTCCTGAAATAATAGAGGTTTCTAATACTGTCGCATGAATTATATCATAAAAAAAATTATACCATAAAAATTTATTGATAAAATACGTTGTATTGAGGCTATTGAGAAAAAGTAGATAGATAGATAGATAGATAGATAGATAGATAGATAGATAGATAGATAGATAGATAGATAGATAGATAGATAGATAGATAGATAGATTAATTCTGCGTTCATTAAAAGAATATCATTGACAAATTATTAATCTTATTTTTAAAAATCGCATTTTTGTTTTTATTTTACAATTATAAAACTAAAAATAGTAAAACGAAATCTCAGTTAAAATTGTTCAAATAAGTTATTCAGTATATTATTTCAAACTATTTAGATGAGTGTCAAAATTATATTTCAAACCTTCAACATATTCTACGATTGCTTTAAATCCGATTCTAGAAAATTTGTAGTTAGTTTTCATTGTTATCATCATCATGTTTTTTCGTGAAACAATAACTTTAATTGGCATTTTCCCGCAATATCTGGTCGAAAAAGACATAAGAGTATCTAATTTAAATTCGTTCCACAAACGAGAAATACGTGGTATGTAAGATCTTACGCCTTTCCTCTAATTATGGAAACAAAATAAAAGTTTGTTATTTTGAATATATATTTAGTATATCTCTTCATTAAAGTTATTAACTAAATATGCCATTAACGGGTTATCACGAGACTTCAACTTTACACTCCTAACAAGCAACAACGTTAAGAAATCGTATATCTTGAAGTGTACTTGCATGGCTAATGTAGCAGAGAATTGTGGGAAGTGTTCTTTTAATATTTCATTAATGTTTTAATGCGTTTTAACATTTCATTAGTGTTTTCTGTTCACATTGGAATCTTGTTTCAGTCAAATGAAGTCGAATCTCAACGATCACAAAGGGCTTATGTTTATCGTGTTATCTCGAAAATTCTCGAAGAATTTTACCTGCTAAATAATATCACTGTCGAATAATTTGTTATTTTACAACAGTCCTTGTCTAAAGACGTCAGAAATATCTTTTTCCTGGATTACTAAAACTAATGATGTAACATAATATAAATTCACATCTTATGAGCAGTGAGATTATTTTCTTAATTTCTTCTTTATTCTTTTCTGTAAAAATAACGTAAACTCTTACTTGATTCCTGGTTGACCTATTAAATTGAAACGAATCTCAACATAATCTGGACATATTTTCTTCCTGCCTTCGATGAAAAATTTCAAAAATTTAAGTCTTATCAAAGAATTTTTTGGACTCTGCAAAGAAATAAAATATTGGCTTCAGATCAAACATTAGTACGAGTAACCTAGATATTTTTATGAAGGTATTTTATATCCTTTGTAATTATTTTATAAACAAAGCTATATAATTATTTTTCAACTTTCATGAATTTGGTGAATTCCGTTTGCATTTTGTCTTAGTTACCATTTCACTCTATTTTTTGACATGTTTGTTTCTCTAAAGACAACTGTGTATAACAGCTCACCAACTGTATATGTATACATTAAAATATACTGCTCACAACATCAAACACCTACATACATTAAAACCTGAATCTTTTTGAGTTATAATTTCAAGTTTCATAGTGCCGATTATTTAAATTGAAGTAGAGAAATAGCGAGACAAATTATTCGTAAACATGTCGCAATACTAGGCATCGTGATTTCATTGACTATCGAAAGATCTTTAGAAAATGCATCACTCATTCATCTATTCAGTTTTTATGCGTAGAACACGGGATATATTCAACTACTCTAATACAGAAACATGTGGTTTATTCAATATCATCAATGTAAAACGCACATGAGCAAGAAGAGAAGCTAGTTTTAGTGTTGAATATATAATTTTTTTTTTTCATATGACTATCTCTTATGTTTTGAAAAATGCATTGTGTGAGAAATATACTTCGTAAGCAAGTTAGTACTCGGAAATTCCTCAGTAAATAATGAAGAAAGTGTATGAATTTATTTACAAATTAAGTTTTGTCTGTTCAAAATTGCAATAGTATGTAGTACTTCTCAGAGAGACAGACATAACACTGTCTGGAGTCACTAATATAAGGTGACGCGTGTTCTATAATCGTTGATAATATCCTTTAAAATACAGATATATTGAGAAAGTTGTATGAGAAACGCCATTCTGTCAAAATCTACGCATTTGTTGAGAGAAGATTTTAAGGGGATCTTCAGTAAGCCTTATACTGTTTTTGCTTCCCTGTAACCTGCAATGGATCGAGTTCTATAGTGGTAATGCTTTCTAAAGATATATACAGTTGAACAGGCGGATATTAGGATTATTCTTGGCCTTTTTAAAAAGAAATGGCAAAACCAGGTAGCAGTGTTTGGAAGAAAGTTGTCTTTCAAAAATTTTTTTGGCATCAATGTCCAGTGGGAGAGAGTGTGTGGGTGTGTTTTTGAGTGTGTGTATGTGTGCGTGTGCGCCTGCGCGCGTGCGCGTATGTGTGCCTGTGTATCTGAAAGGAGTGTCAATGGAAAAGGGAAGGAAGGAAGGAAGGAAGGAATTGTGTTTACATCTATACAGCTGGTTAGTTCAAAAAAGGTAGGAGAGAAATATGAGAACTTAGGTAACTGGGTTCAATTCTAGTTGGCACAAAAATGTCCCACTATCTGGGTTTCTTGCCGTTTTTAGGCACTGTTGTTCCAAAGATGAAGAATGATTAAGAATAATGAAATATTGTGATGAATATACAAAGAAAGTGAAGTATGTGAAAAAGACGAAAATTGTTGGTGAAATATGAATAAAATTGAAATTAAAAAATTACAGTTTACTTTACAAATTTAGTCCTTCATCCAGTACAAATTATTTTTAAAAAGGCCAAGAATAAACTTGTCATTGAAAGAACTGACCAGCTGTAAACACAATTTTCTTCTTTCTTCTTTCCTTCTCTTTCCCATTGACACTCCTTTCAGATACACAGGCACACACACACG
>NC_068982.1:39011169-39011816 GCF_001194135.2 Octopus bimaculoides | reverse complement strand
ATATATATATGGGGGACTATATGTAAAATAAACGCAAGAATAACTATATGCATATATACACACATATATACATATGTGTCTATGTATGTGCGTTTGACTGAATGTTTGCCATGTTTATGTATGTTAGGCACGAATTAAGATAGATTTCGTGGAACATGAAATAAGACGAAATTGCGAATATTATCCGTTACAAATACGTTTACATTTATTTCGATCGCTAAATTTTCTCAGAATCCACTCGGTTTAATCGCTAACACAATAGTATGATCAGAGATACTTGTATAGTTTCACTCTTGCAGTGGAATTTTTTACTACGTAGCACTTGTAGATGTCATATGTACGGGCGCGTGTTCACGTATGTACATTATATGAATCACACACACACATATACATATATACATTGTTGTTGGCACAACAGAAACAGGAAGTAAGAGTGAGAGAAAGTTGTGATGAAAGAGTACAGCAGGGTTCACCACCATCCCCTGCCGAAACTTTGTGGAGCTTTAGGTGTTTTCGCTCAATAAACACACACAACGCCCGGTCTGGCAATCGAAACCGCGATCCTATGACTGCGAGTCCGCTGCCCTAACCACTGGGCCATTGCGCCTCCACACACACACACGCACACACACACACACACACACACA
>NC_068982.1:39008529-39011159 GCF_001194135.2 Octopus bimaculoides | reverse complement strand
ACGCGCATTCGCACACACACATACATACATACACACATACATACATACACACATACATACATACATACATACATACATACATACATACTTACATACATACATACATACATACATACATACATACATACATACATACATACATACATGCATATACGTTCGCGCTGAAATGTGTCAGCACTCACCTTGATAAGCCAATGACAGAGGAGGTTATCGCTATATTTTCTTGGAAAATTCGGGGAAGTTATTATTGAACTTCGAGCTTTCCTTTTTAGTTGAATAACACTGCCACAGTCTACCAAATGTATAAAAGATATCGAAATATACTGTGTACACCAAAGAAGTAAATAACTTGAATTTACATGTCTCATGCACACAATGAACATCATGCTTAACATTAACTTAGATAACTAAGGTTTTGGTCTGTATTTTGTTTGGGTTAGCTTTATTTTTTAACCTATTTCAGTCAGTGGTTTGCGGCCATCTCGGAAAACTGCCTTAAAAGGTTTTAGTCGAATGAATTAACCCCAGTGCTTATAATAACAACAACAACAACAACAGCAACAACAACAACAGCAACAACAACAACAACAACAATAATAATAATAATAATAATAATAATAATAATAATAATAATAATAATAATAATAATAATAATGAGTGAGAGAGCAGTGCCTACCATCAAAGTGACACTGGGGTAAAATATACGAAGCCCAGTATACCCATCATGACTACCCGTCTGATAAGAGTACACCAGGCACATGCATCGCATCCATATGTGTGCGACATGGTGGTCTCATATCAAGATAAACAGCACATGGCCTCGCAGGTGGGGCCCAGTTAGAATTTTCTTCAGGTCGAGTAGCCCATCCCGCTCAAAAGGTCCCTGAATAAGGGTTGTTTAAGGATGTTGAGCAAAATACCTATGTTTCCAAACGTGAATTATTCAAACCCCAAAGAATTCCTCTCAACACATGGCTATGATGCTCCCGCACTACTTCTGCTCGTGATCAGAGATGCACATATCGTCAGCCACCAAAGGACATGCTCAACTAATTAAGGTCAAACAACTGACAAGTAAATCTGTAGTATTAAGCAGAATATTTGCTGTAACCCATCTTTTTATACCAAGACAAAACAATATATATGATAACACTTCCAATCAATTAAGATCAGAAGCCATGGGAGGCACTGCCTGGTACTGCATCCGGGCATTTATCATCATCATCATCATTATTATTATTATTATTATTATTATTATTATTATTATTAGTATTATTATTATTATTATTATTGCCTTTGCACAGCTCCTAATGCTGGGGATGTACTACAGTGTCAGCTGCTTGCTACCAGTGAACTAAGGTGACACCTCTTATTTTTCGAGCACTTTCCAGATTATTCCGGTGGTTCCAAGCAGTGCTGTTTTCTGCGAGTGCTCCACCCTTATTGCAGCTCCTATTTGTTCCACGTAATTCTCGAAATTTTTGCTCACTGTTCCCAGGGCTCCGCCGATTATTGGTACTACTACTACCATTTTCATCGACTACAACTGCTTAACTTCCCAAGCTAACCTGTCATATCTCTCAACTTTTCTTTCTTCCTTATCGCATACCTTGTTGTCAGCTGGGCATGCTATGTCTATGATCCAGCATAGTTTGTTTTCTTTCTCAATTAAGACTATGTCCGGCTTCCTATTCTCAAATCTCAAATAATGAGATTATTATTATTATTATTATTATTATTATTATTATTATTATTAGTAGTAGTAGTAGTAGTAGTAGTAGTAGTAGTAGTAGTAGTAGTAGTAGTAGTAGTAGTAGTAGTAAGTGCAAAGCAATACCGGTTGCCAAGTGCGGTGTTCTGTGTGTGTATGTGTGTGGTGTGTGGTGTGTGTGTATGTGTGTGTGTGCATGTAGAGTGTGCGATGGGTCAACTGCTGCCTTTTTATATTTTTAGTTTCGCGCATGGACATTGTTTGTTTTTTGATTTTGTCGACTACACAGTATAGTAGGGTTAGTTGGGCACCGTCCATGAGAAAAACAGCATCATGACGCAATTCACTCTGCCAGAAATTTGGAAACTACATGCTGTACTGGTTGGCATTCGCGCCGGAAGCATAAATAAGAACAGATGGTGAACACACACAACAACCGTTGGCTTGCCGTGTCCCTAAAACATGTACCGAGACTGATAAAAATCAAACATCCATCCAACATCATGGAGCGTTTGGAGTGATCACTAGTGATGGCGATGTTATGCCTCCATTCATTTTCCCATACGGCCTCAGACTTAACATGGAGTGCTACATCAAATGCCTGGAGGAGGTAATTTTTTTAAGTAAGAGATTTTAAAAACTTAATAGCACCTGGGGTGGATTTGTTTGACTAAAAATCACTCCAGGCAGTGACCCAACAGGGCCGCAATCAAATGATCGAAACAAGTGCAAGATAAAAGATATATAACTTTCACTGTAATATATATAAACTCGAAAGATTGCTTTAAGAGACATGGCGTATTTTATAAATATGCCTGTTCAAGTATCATAATAGCATGAAACTATTAGTAGATCTTTCGGTTGTCTATTTAATTATATATATATATATATGTGTGTGTGTGTGTGTGTGTGTGTGTGT
>NC_068982.1:39007281-39007589 GCF_001194135.2 Octopus bimaculoides | reverse complement strand
CAGAAATACGACAACTTTAACATGGAATAACTTAGGGATTTCTTTTTTTTAAGAAGACTAAGAGAAAAAGATGTTTTATATGACACATTCTACCAGTGTTCCAAGTTTCAAAGTGTTTCGTTAATGAAAAATGTGGCCCCCGTTTTAAAAAAGAGCCCAGGAGAGTGAAAAGGGGAGATGAATATCTATGCGTGCGCGAGAGTCTGCGAGTGTGTGTGTGATAACAGAACGTGTGTGTGAGTATGTCTGTGTGTGTGTGTGTGTGTGTGTGTGTGTGTGTGTGTGTGCATGGTTTGGTGGTTTATCTG
>NC_068982.1:38999583-39006108 GCF_001194135.2 Octopus bimaculoides | reverse complement strand
TATATATATATATATATACATATATATATACATACATATATATATATATATATATATATATATATGTTATAATATGTTATAAACAAGCATGTAGTACTGAGCACCAGTAAGCAGCTTATGAGTCATTTTTATCTTTAAATCAAACTGACTGTTGCTCGGGTGTCAGTTGCTGTGGATCGTTTCTACAATAGTAACTTTTGGTAGTTGTAGAGGACATCCTGTTAAGCAGTAGATATTGTGAACTGGTGTTTGGTACTGGTTATACTTGTGATTACAAAAATTTGCTCTGGATTATCAAACTTCAAATGTTGTGTATATTGTCAGATTTCGTTTTAGTTTATCAGTCAAGCATCATTTGGTTACGAATGTTTTATGACAACAAATGATTAGAAAAACGTTCATTTACTCATGTAAAATTGTGTTTTCCCAAATTTTTAATCAATTTTATTTCCTTCAAATTGTTTTAGCCTTAAAGCTGCGGTCATGCTGGGACACCGTTTAAGATTTCCTATTTACCATGAACAATATTTTGAATTATGTTCAGACACAATTTCATAGTATGCAAATTAGTAACCCCAGGACTCTAATCCTACCGGGTTTGTAGTGTATCTAAACAGATTGGCTGGTTATTTCTTTGGGGTTGGTTAGATGATGCAAACAAATATCATGAGACCTCAATAAGGGTCAAAAACGATTATGGCTGTTAATCATTTTTTTTTTCAATCTACGGACAAATAGTTCAGTTTACTCTGTATGTATATCTACTATGTAGGTTTCTATAGAATATTTGGACTTTTAATTACCCACCTTGTTTCAAAGGAACATAATAACAATATTTAAATTTTAAACCAGATTTCCACTTGTAAACATTCGGATGTTCGCCATCAAATGATGTCCTAATTCCTCGATGTCTTAAGTAATTAATTTCTTCGATATAAGTTGCCATATCTAAAAGAAATTAGATTAGAGTTTACAGATGAATGAACAAGGAAGATAATATAATTGCTATAAAATCTTTTAGATGTTATTTTATTTTTACAGATGAATAAATGAAGAATGATTGGTAATTGCGTTAGTATTCCGTCAACAGAATGTAATGCAGGTAGATAATACGAATGCGAAAGTAAACATAAAGTGAGAATCGAACGCAAAGTATTTTTGTTAACTCATCGGCGCAATATCATCTATATATTATAAATCCTCTGACATCTTTAGCACGTATACCTCCTCATTCTGTTGAGCTTGATGAACTATTGTTACAATATCAAAGAAAAGAATTCTATAATCGAATCTCAGTAATGTCAAAAATAACATCAAATCAAAAACGCGTACGTATATACGAAAGCATAAGAAATTCAGAAAGGTGGAAGTTATTATTATCAAAAAGTTTGTGATATAAGTTATACCACAGCGTCAATATCAATAAAAGAGTGGACATTTTCACTTCATTTCCACAACTGTTTTATCTATCCGCTTAGAATATGCATCTGAGTATATTTACTGATTTACGAGAAGCACTATCTATACTAGTGATTCTATTGTCAACGTTGTTGACGTTACTTAGTTGCTGAGAATAATATTGTAATACTGCCATTCTCTTCAGTTCAGAATTACTGAATTTATTATTATTTCTGTTACTAGGCGGCGTTTTGGTAGAGTTGTTAAAGTTTCGGGTAGAATGCTGCGCGGTAGTTAATCCAATTCTTTTAATTCAAATTCCACCGAGGAAAACTTTACTTTTCATTCTTACAAGGTAGGTTCAGGGTAATGGACTGGCAGAACTGTAAGAACGGTGGAATGGTTTCCTTACAGTAGTTGTTCCGGCACTTTATCTTCCGAGTTCAAATACTACTATAGCTGTGGAAACTTCGCTTGTTACCACAGAAAGAGATAAATATCTCGGTATCAAGATACGAAGAAAGGATGGCTCACCGGAAATACGGAGTGGTAACATTTCAAATAGTAATCGATACATTTCGAAATAATTTTCATAATTCGCCAAAATACATATGTGTGTGAACCAATATAAGTCAGTTTTTAAAAATACGATCTGCTAATTTCCTCAATTTCAAACGTTGTCACAGCTTATGAAAGTGCTTAACGATTCATCGAAGAAAATTAATTTCATTTTATCTCATTCCACTCGCCAATTTTCTGTGGAAACTTTTCGCTTGTTACCATAAAAAAGAGATAAATATCTCGGTATCAAGATACGAAGAAAAGATGACTGACCGAAAATTCGGACTTCATAAGACAAATATAGCAGATGATGTCTTGTGAAAACTGTTAGTTTATTAACACAAAATAGTGATAAATATTTCGTTATCAATGATACGCAGAAAAATGACTGAACTTAAATACAGACTTCAATGCAACAAAGAATATAGCAATGTGACAGTCTTGTGGAAACCTCGTTTGTTATCACAAAGGAGATAAATACTTCGATATCAAGATACCAAGATGAATAACTGCCCGGAAATACAGAATTCAATTGCAACAATCTTTTATCTGTTGGATTATATGTCCAAAATTTCGTTGTAGAAATTGTCATTCATCGGCAGTGAGTTATTATTCTTTTCGTTTTCTTCTTTTCGACTGGTGGTTCTCGTCTGACTGACTCGTAATTTCTCCCTTTGCGTCTCTCTAACTCGTTAAATACAGGTCATGACACAAGTTACGATGACACATCATGATACACGTCACGACAATAGGCTATTTGTCTGGTAGACTTAATACGCCGTCCAGTTTAAACACCACCACCTAAAATCTTGCGAGCCTTTAGTGGAGTTCACTCTACTGCAAGCATTCGAGTCAGGACCCCTGTTTGAGGAGACATTAAGCCGCCAGACTTAGTGACCCTAGTAAGAGTTGTCGGCGCTGTCACGTCTGACAAAAATTTAAAACTATCAATGCACATACATGGATTACTAATCAAAATAACCAGAATAAATATTTCGTAGTTTTTTAATTAACAGTAAATTACGAGAACCGTTGATAAAACTTGCGAAAAGTGTGCAATATTGATTTGTCATCATAAAATAAGCTGTTAAGGAAAGAAAGGGAAGCTGTAATGTTCTTACCTTTCCCGTGAGAGTCACAAGAACTCGAAACTATGTTGAGGAAGTACTTAGAACTTATCACCGATGTATGATAGCCGCCATAAAACATCTTTCATTTCTAATGATATAGTTTGAATTGAATTATTTATGATTGTCTTTTTAATATCATTATAGTTGATAGATTTATTAATAAACATTTAGTGATTTCACTCATCTATTCTTGTCCAAGAAATGTCATTTTATTGACGCTGAGTTATTTCTTGTTTATTTATTTTAATCTTTAGCATTTTCGAAGGTATTCTTTTGAAGATATCGTCAAATTGTTTAAAATGAAAGTAGATGCCCAATAAACAATAGTAGCTTCATTTTCTATTATTTGTCAATATAAATAATAAAGAAAGACCTTACCTTTTACGACTTGACAAACTTCATACAAGTTTGACATAAACAAGATAAACGGAATTGATATTGGTAGTTTTATCGGTTTTATTGCAGCACCGTCTTTCCGGCAACAATATCTATACGTTGTACTTCGATGTTTCTTATTAGACTGGTATATTTTCACGTATCCCTCCTGAAATTCTGAATCCATTAAAACAATTATAATAGACAAGTGTATATTTTGTGAAGGGAAATCAATTGAATTTATGGGACATATGATTTCCGTATGGTTATATGTTCGTAATGGGAATAATTGATAAATTACCTCTTTAAATAAAGAAATAAAATAGAAAGATAGTAAATCCTACAAGAAGAAACTCAGTATTTCTGGATTACTGTTTTATATTTCCATAAAGTTTAAATAGAAAATTGTCTCAATAGAACTCTATATGTACTGATAAAGATAATCATATGATACCATGTAGCAACATAGATAAGAAACGTAGCAAGAAATAGTTTAATGTATTTCTGTATGAAGTATCACACTTCGGAAATAAACCGAAAATCTTTCTGTGTAATTGAGTAGAAAAATTATTTTATATAGCTGAAACTCGTGCGAACTTGTTAGTTTTGTAGTAAGTCATAAAAGGCGGCAATATGACGTAATGGTCGTTTGCCCGAACAAGCAGAATTGTTGGTATCCCATTTGTTAAAATTACTGCCCATATACGAATTCTAAACTTTCGTCAAAGAAATGTTTCACGAAATACGTTTCTTAGAATTCAGATATGTATGTACGTATGTACAGTCCAAGGTCGACTTTGCCTTTTATCCTTTCGGGGTCGATAAAATAAGTACCAGTTGAGCGCTGGGATCGATATTTCAACTGAATCTGGCTAACCTCATATTTAGCTGTCTCTAAAATGTGTACAATGTTTAATGCCACATTATATAAATAAATTATCTCTAAAAAGGAAAAAGAAAGAAAATAATAGCCATAGCTGAAACAATTTTTATTGTAGATCAGTTAGTTTGATTGGGCTTGCGAGGGTGTAAACAACAGCAACAATTTTCAATTCCTTTCTGTATCATAAAACAGATTTCTTATTTAGGTACACTGACATTTTTATTGTTCAAATTGGCTTTAACCTAGAACTAGCATTTATTTTAATTCGATCTACGTGATGAAATAAAGCTGGGTTGACGCTTTAACATTATTTAAGTCATATCTTTCCTGTAGTTAATGTTCATTAACGTGATTCCGCCGAAGTCGACTCTGTCCTTCATCCTTTCGGGGTCGATAAAATAACTATCAACTGAACACTGGTATCGATGTAAACAAATTAGCTGCTTTCCCAAACCTGCTGGCCTTATGCCAAAATTTGAAGCCAAACTTCCTACTCGCTATGACTACAGCTCAGTGTCGATCCTAGTTGAAACCATATGATTTCATTTTCGCATCTGTTGCCCTTTAGAAGAATGTCAAGGACACTACAGTATCCAGTCCATTTCCCTTATATTTTGTGGCTTCGAGCAAATCGGCACAATTGACAGATATCAATTTCAATTTTGTTTGGAGCGTGTTTACGTTGTTGCTGTTGTTACTATTACCACGTAGTTCCGTGTCAGCTCAAATCAAGCCAGTTTATGGACCGAAATGTTTCAACCATGACATCTCCATCTAATTTTAGAACAGAGTATACTTACGGCTATATTACTTATTGTGTGATCTGAGGGGAATGAAGCCGGTATTTCTAGCAAATCGAGCAACCACCTAAGATGCTCTCTGGTTAGCCGATAAAGTTTTTTGTCAATTTTAGTGGATATAGTCAATAGGTGCATATTTTATATCTTCTGTTAATCCTAGCACTCAATACATTGTGCATGCAATAAAACAAAGTTCAAAAATAATTATACGAATTACTTATTATAAAGCTTTTAATAAGAAACAACTACTCAATTATCTATGACTAATCTTAACATTAACACTTACTTAATAATTAACACTTACTGTTTGGACAAGGTCCATTCTTCATTAGACAATAGGATCCAGCTTCCCAGTGGTTATTGCTGCTAGATTCATTAAACAAACAGAGTACTTCGCGGCTGTGACCCTCGAAAAAGAACTGAGATAAATGCGAAGATTTTCCTTTCTCTACGAAGCCATTTATGTAATGGTAAGAATTTTGTTTAACCCATTTCTTCCCTGGACATTTTGATCCGGCTCTGGGTAAAGCATAACTTCCAACCGGCCAGTCGATCCAAGATTTATCTGAGTTCAAAAATTGCAGAGAAAATATTAGTATAGAATTATCATGGGATGTTATAGCATTTTTAAGCGTAAAATGTGTCTAATAAAAAAAAAAGGCTACATCATTATCTTGAGTGATAAAATGAAGTACACTAAAGTAATCATAATCATTTGCTCCTTTTGACTAACAACAGCTGCTGTTGTTGTTCATCTTCTTCATCTTCTTCATTTTCATCTTCATCTTCAGATTCAGATGATTTCCATTTGAACTTAACTATAATTTACGTACGTTCCAGCTGTGACTATTTCATTTTCTTGTGCGACTAGGACTACACTTTCCGATGTGCTATTGATTGTTAAGACGCCGATGTGATTGAGTTTTATTCAAGAGACGTTTAGCTATTTCCAGCAATCCAGGCATCTGCATAGTGGACTCTTCTGTTGCTTAGTTTGTTTCATAAACGTGATTAGTAAGGGTGTTTAATAATATTAAAGCAAATGAAACTGAAATCATCTCATGCGCAACTTTAAAATACAATGTGCGTTTAAGTTGCATATGAACAGCACATGTTTGCGATATAATCTACATTGGTGCATGTTCAAAAGTAAGAGTAAGGAAGGTCATTAATTATTGTCTCAAGGGAGATAGGTCAAAGAGTTGTTCTTTTCCTCAAAGACATCTTAAAGCAATAAAGTAAAACAATAAATAATGTAATGAATATATGTGTGAGTGTGCGTATGTAACCGTTGCAGCATACCTCGCAATCATATATATTCTTTAATACGTTTCAACCCGAAGGCTGTGGCCATGTTGGAACATCGCATATATATATA
>NC_068982.1:38995469-38999064 GCF_001194135.2 Octopus bimaculoides | reverse complement strand
ATATATATATATATATATATATATATATATATATATATACCGCCGCGTACAAAAGTATACATCCAAACACGTAGTACCATCTTGGCTAATCACATGGTTTATTGCATTGTATATATTGTGTATACCATGGTGAAAATAACTTTTATTAAAATTTTCAAATGAAACATAGTAATAACAAGGTGTTTTCTGACAACAGGTACATAATATTGAAATATATTTCAACAAACCTGGTCTGTATATTTTCGTGCAGTAAGTAGCAGGGTCTAAGCCGGTGGGACAGAAGCATTGGCAAATACCATCGATCATCACAACAAACCCATCATTGCGACATTTATGTCTAAAATAACGACACTGCTGTCCTGTAAAATACAATAGATTAAAAATATATATGTGTGTGTGTATATGAGTGTGTCTGTGTATGTATGTGTATGTATGTGTGCGTGTGTATGTTTGCGTGCATGTGTGTATAGTGTGTGTATTCGGTGTTTATGTTGAGTTTGTGCTCGTGTTTTTTTATGCGTATGTGTATGTAAGTGTGCGTGTGTCATCATAAGGCAGATCAATTATCGATAATTACCAATATGATTAATGTCAGGCTTCGAACTGACAGAAAATTGAAACCATCTTGAGATAAGTTTCCTGTACTTTGTGAACTAATTTCAAACCCCATCCAGAATAACTTGTTTTTTCTCATTCTAGGATCTATAACTACCAATCTAAGGTAGTGGAATTCTCTTAAAAGTTAGAATACGAGAAGAAATGCCTTGTGGTACCTGTTCCGGCCCGTTGCGGTTTCAGATAAAATTCCACCATGCCTTACTTGGGTGATAGAGTTAATCTGGTCTCCGCTTTAACAACACCATCAAGCGCCTTGGATACCTTCAACAGAGTCCATTCTGTAGCAAACAATCGGATCAGGTCTCCTATTGGAAGATATCCTCCTCCCTCCGACCCACAAATGTTGTAAACAATGTAAATGGTTTAATCAAATACTTGTCCTTTGTTTCTTCAACGCCAGAGGAATGAAAGATAAAGCCTTCAACAGCAAAATTTGAATTCAGTGCATTAAGGGTCGCATGAATTCACCAATCGAATATATCTTATCTCATTCAAAGCCTGTTTTAATCATAAGAATGATATGTTTTGTAACTTGATGACTCATCAGATAAAAAGTTGACAGTAACTTAAATCTGATCAGATTATTTAAGTCATGTACGTCACCTGCCTCTAAGAGGTAATGACCCAGATGCAGCTTACTTTCAACGTTATTGAGATATTCAAAAAGATATATAGAGTGATCGATGGATTGATTCATTCACACATTCGAAATTCTATACACTTGCAAACATGATGGCTGTCCACTCGTCAAACGAGCATGACCATCGCTGACATGTGTCAGCAATGCCCGTGCGAGGGCTTTTAGTCGAGTGTGGCTTGCTAAACAACACAACGGCTATGACCAGCAGTCCCAGGAAGCACAGAGACAAGCAAAGTGCAAGATATCCGGCTCAGCAGAGTAGCCTCTTTTCATATACGAGTTGCCTTCTTATAGAGGAATGTCTTGAGAAAGACCAGAGATCCTGCATTCCCAGTGGATTTACTGCGCCCAAGGACACCAAACTGAGTATTTCTACGTCTTGGCGCATATTTACAGTGACAGACACACACACACACACACAGACGGACAGACGGACAGACAGACAGACAGACAGACAGATAGATAGATAGATAGATAGATAGATAGATAGATAGATAGATAGATAGATAGTTTAGTCTAGAATACATTTCACTAATTTCCACAAATCCTCTGAGACCAGCAAAGCTGATGTGGTTAACATTCCGCTTAAACCGTTACAAGTTGATGACTGCCTAAGGTGGAAGAAATGACTGGGAGTGTTTTTGTGAGTTCGGGACCTGGAGTTGCACTCAATATGGTTGATAAGAAGAGGATAGATGAGGGAACCTGATTTAAGTTTGCTCGAGAATTGGCTGCGAAGAGAAAAGAATCTTATAGTCGTAGTACAAAAGGTAGAGAGGGTAGAGGTTTTGGCCAGGGGTTAGCCTGCATTGATGAACAACTCCATGCCAATCAGTTGGCTACTGTTTCTCTGGATATAGTCTGATAAGTCAGTGTGCACAACTGCAGCAACGTCCCACATGCAGGAGCAGTACTACATAGAAACTGTCATATAGTAAGTTAGAAGTTGAGAAAAGAAAGGCATGTCTTATTATTCACGATGAAATACATAACACGTAATAAAATACATGTTGAAATACATTATAGGTATACCTACTGCGACAGTTGTATAAGTTATTAATGTCTTGAGCATCGTAGTGGCTCAACGTTTTGTGGTAATCGATTAAATAGAGCTGATCGGGATCAAGAACTTGATAAATATTTTTTTTTTCCTGTGAAAATGCCTGGTAAGAAAAGTATCAAGATTTAATAAATAGATATTGTATATAAATATATATAATATACATATTGTATATATATTGTATGAGTATACACATACATACACGCGCGCACGCGTGTGGTAAGGATGATTTTAGCAACACACATACATTAAGTATATGATATTGGTAATGTTTATATATATATATTGTAGAAATTGAACATACAAGTAGATGTACGACTGTCGCTGTTATGTTTTGAGTTCCTAATAGATCTTCATAATACGGATAGTTGTTACTTAATTTCTGCACTGAGTAGTATTACTAGCTACGAGCTACAGAGCAAATGTAGGAAAATAAGGATAATTTTAAGTTAACACACACACACAGACGCACACACACACATACACACACGCCCGCGCGCGCACACACGTGTGTGTGTATGTGTGTGTGTGTGTGTGTGTGTGTGTGTGTGTGTGTGCGTGTGTGTGCGTGTGTTAACTTAGATTTATCCTTATTTTCCTGCATTTGCTTTGTAGCTCATAACTAGTTATACTACTCAGTACAGAAGTTAACTATTCAGAAAGCAAACCGGATTATGAAAATCTATTAGGAGCTCTAAACATAATAGCAACAGTCGTACATTTACTTGTACGTTCAATTTCTACTATATATAGAACTTTACCAGTATCACATACTTAATGTGTGTTGTTAATGGCTTTTAAGCTGCGGTATTTCGTCCAGGAAAGGTCTCTTTAAAGACATATTGTGTTAAAAAAAATAACACAGTATACTTCAAACCTAGGCGAAACGTAATCGGTCCGGAAGTATACAAAAAGGTATGTATCGATTTTTTGTGGGTTTTCTATTCATCAGTGTCGTATACTCGCCTCACTTCCGAAACGAATCGAAATTGCTTGCTAAACCAATATACAGATATCGTAAAATCTATCTGCTGCTGAGTAAAAGTTCCGCGCAATTAGAAGAAAATTAAAATCTTGTTAGAATCGCTCAATAATGGCAGCATTATCAATATCACACACACACACACACACACACATATATATATATATATATATCATACACACACACACACACACACACATATATATATATATATCATACACACACACACACATACACACACATACATACATGCATACATATATATATATATATATATATATATATATATATATAT
>NC_068982.1:38988164-38995459 GCF_001194135.2 Octopus bimaculoides | reverse complement strand
CAATATATATATGTATATATATATGGCAGAATTTATGAAGAAAACAACAGACGAAGACAGGTGGTGTAAACAACAAATGGATGTATTAGTTTAACGCTCGGGAATAAAGAAAGTCTTTGATGTTTCGAGCCTACGCTCTTCAACTGAAAGGAACACGGAAAGAAATAAGGAGAGAAACAAGGAGAAAAAAAATATAAATGTAGTGGTCAGCGATCTAACGCTTTTAGTAGTTGTATTTGAATTCAACAAAAATGTGTTGAAAATAATCAAAAATTTGGGTAGTTTTACATTATTTCTTGCGAATTATTGGAATTTAATATATTTATGATTTAATTCTGGAAATAACAAACGCCTCACAAAGTTGTACTTGGTTTATTTAGTACACTATAGCGTTAATTATTTTCCAAAAAGTAGTTGGAACGGATTTCCAGCAGCTGTTTAAACTAAGACATGTGTAATGAAGTACCTTTTCCAAAAAATGTAACGAAAAGCCTATTGCCAATAGTAACGTAGACTCGTGCGTTGATAGATAAATACAGCATGCATCCGATCATTTCTCAGTTGCAAATGTATAAATATTTTAAATTATCATAAATAGAAACATTCTTACCATTGGCCCATAAAGCATCACAGACTGGAAGTCGAAATCACTCTTATCATGTGTGTTTTCAGACAACATCCTGTTTCGAAATTCTAAAAGAAACAAGTATTACAAGGAAGGTGTATATATTCTCCTCGAGTTATTCATACCTTTTCAACGCACTGATATAAAAAATATCATTCGGCGTTCAGATGATTCTATATTTTACGACTATTTACCGAACTAGTTTGCTTTGTGGGGTTTTAAAATACTGAAGTTTCCATATTGACAGCACTAGTATATTTACAATATGATACAGTTCCCATCGCTATACACTCAATTTTGATGGAGAAAATGTAACCTGATGTCAGGTAAGCATTGTAATAAAATCACTAATAACATGGGTATGGAGGCTTTTAGTTAAACAGTGAAATTAACATGTTTAATAAACAATTTTAATCAACAAAGATCACTCTCAAACTGAAGAAAAATATTATTAGCGTTTATAGCTTACGTCAATAAAGCCAAGAGGAGACAACTCCAAAATGGAAATTCATTAAAAATTTAATGTGTGGCTATGCAGTAGGTACTAAAACTATACTTCGCTGGGTAGGTCTAAAAACGGTAAAACATCCAAAATGGTTACAGTACTTATCGAAATAATAACTCACTCCCCACTGCATAATCTCACTCAATGCTAAATCAATTTGGATCTCGGATTTGTTTCTCTAACTTTTCTTAACAACGATTATAATTATCGCTAATATTTTTTCACGTCGGGTATGTTTTCATTTTTTTTTTTTTCTGAAGCTAATAAAGAGCATAGTTATATGTTCTGTTCATAAATACAGTTAATCAGTAGATTTGAAACTATGTCACATATGTTAGCAATCCAGTACCCTAAAACATCTCTTATAATATATGTTGTGTTGAATTACACTTTGAAAGAGAAGCGATGATTAGGTAGAGTCATGAGCGTGTCGAACAAAATCCCATTTGGTATTTATTCCAGTTTTTTACATTCTAATTTCAAATATCACTGAGGTCAACTATTCCTTTTATCTTTTCGTGGTCAATAAAATAAAGTATCAGACAAGTACTGGAAGCGATGGTGTCAACTAATTCCTCGCCCCACAAATTTCAGGCTTTTACTTATGCAAAAAACAATTATCACAACCAGAAATTGGTTGGTTAACAGAAAAGTTAGGGCATTGGATAAAGTACCTTGTGGTATTTGATCTGGATCTTTACGTTCTGTGTCCCACCCCAGGTTAACTTTGCTTTCATCCATTCGAGACCCTTATAATCGACTAACATTTCTTCTCCTATGCTAGAAACAATTAAACACAAATAGAAAGCGTTAGATTGTCATAAGCGTTTGAGCATCGGGGAGAATGTCCCGCAGTATTTGTTCAGACTATGTACGTCTCGAGTTCAAATCTTACCGAGGTTAACTTTGACTTTCATCTTTCCAGGATCAATAAATGAAATTATTAATCAGTTACTGCCTATGTTAACAATGGCTATTACAAGCAGACGAGGTTAAACAGTAGGTTAAACCTCTTGGGATATTCAGTTTTTCCCTCTGCGTTCTGAGTTCAAATATCTATGATTATATCTACAGTTCGCAATATTCGCATACGTGTGATCGTCTCTTATCAAAAATTTTATGTTTATTATTTAATAATGATACCAAAACAAATAGATTTATAAATCTCATGTCAAAAACTTTTTGGAAAATTTTCAACATGTGCTCTGCCTGTATCCCTGCAAATTTCAAATCTCTCCTTAGCGTTGCGAAACACATTTTGAAGCATTTCAGGAGTTATCTCCTGCACTGCTAACTGAATGCGTTCTTTAAGTTCAGCTAAACTATTGCTCCTTCCTGGGAATGGAGGTAGAGAAAATAATTGCAGCCAAATTGAATCGTGGACAGATAAGCAGGATCCAACAGGAATAAATATCACGTTCTCCTTACCACACGTCATGAACGCTCATTTTCTCTCTCTCCGTCTTTTTTTTTTTCTCTTTCTGTCTCACTCTTCGCCTTGTCCTCTTTTCCTCCTTTTTCTTTCTCTTCTCTTTCCTTTCAACTTATCACTTGAAAGCGTTGCAATTACATTCTCTCTACCTTACGTCATGGACGCTTCCTCCTCTCCTTTTCTCCTTCCCTGTTTTCTTTCTCTCTCTTTTTCTCTAATCACGTGAAAGCGCTACCGACAGGTTAAGTAACGTAATGACAAGCAGAATGTTATAAGATTCTTACTTACCACCTTGAATATTTTCGAACATCACTCGAATATAATTATCTCTGTCTTTTCGCTTATGTTCGTGTGCAAGACCAAGAATATGACCGAGCTCGTGTAAACATGTTTCCTGAGAGAAAAAAGAACAGGAAATTCTTGATGAAATCCCAACACAATATTATGAGTCAGGCCGATCCTTTTCCTTTTTTTTTTTTTTTTTTTTTTTCGTCTACAAAGCTATGTATTCAATATCTTTGTCTCTTTCCATTTATCTTTACTTATTGTTCGGGTTAAAACCTTATAGATATATTATTTAGTACAGTAGAGCGAGAATATAGAATACATATTTTTATCAAGAATGTTAATTTTTCGCTTCTAGAAAAACCACCATTTTCATTCAAAAATCATTAAATTACAGAATCTGACTATTTGTTTGTTCACAAACTTCACAGTGCACTCTGTATGTAGCACTTCTATGGCGTTAAGCGAATCGGAATCACATCTTCTGTTGGATAAAGCGCTAGTCTATTACAAATAAACTTCCCTATGAAAAGAAGTGAAATAAGCACTGAAAGGCAAGAACCTCCCAGAGACAACCCGTCTTTCCTAGAACTTCAGCCCTCTGGAATTCTCTTCCCACCAGTTTTGTTTTCTTTGTTTGTTTGTTTTGTTTTTTTTTCTTTATCCTGTTTTTGTCCTGTAACCATCAATCTGTAGTGCTCAAGGTAAACATTAGCCACACCAGTTTCACTAGACTGGAAAAGTATTCAGAATCCCTTCTATCCAACTAAAACTCCAATAATATTTAAAGTATGTAAGCAGCTGCTTACATTGGTGTAGTAAATATTGCTAGTTATCTACTTAGAACTCGATAAGTTTGTCCGTTGAGAATTACAGCCTTGAACATGAACACGAAACAAAACCATTGACAGTTTATGAAACAAAAAAGTAAATATATGTATTTTCTTGAATCAGCTCTGTCTGGGAAAATTCAGATGTCTTTATTCTTAATCACACCCTAACTTAGAGAATATAGATTTCAAAACTATTCTTATTCTATTTGCGCGTGTAAAGATTACAGTATATTTAGTTTACCAAACATCTCACCAGTTATGTTCTTCTTCTAACCCAACTGCCATACAAAATATGCTAGAAATGTCTTCCTTGGGGCAATGCCTATAAGCTTTATAAATCTTGGTACACTGTCACTGAGGATATATGAACACACGAGTCTTCAGTCCTCTTATAAAAAGCAGCAATTTCAACATTTCATTCTTAGCAAGTTGTTCTAGCAGACCCTCCAAGTGACACATCAATCTATTTCTAAAATACTATAGATTACATTCTTTTTTCTTAGAAGTTTCTAGTTATTATAATAAAACATTAAAATTCAAAAATTAAAATAATTTATTGATACTTACCGCACTGCAACAGCGAGCTGATCTTTGACTATTGAAAAAGCCGATCTGTGCAAAGCAGTTTTTACTTTGAAGTAAAAGAATGAATTCGTCAATTTAAGAATTAATAAGAATCAAATGTTAGCATTTTCTGATATGAGGAAATATAAAGGTATGTTATTCAGATATTTGCCTGTTAACGCCTATTACCTGAGATAGCTAAGCAGGTGACCAAACCCATCTCCTTGAATACGTTTTATTACACCCTACACAAACATTCCCTTAACCAGTAATCCCCCAAATGGTTCACAGCAGTCCGGCAAAAATTACTCCGCAACATCCAGAAAAACTCTTTAATTAAGCAGTATTTAACTACTACTGTAATTTTTATGTTAAATGGCATTTGTACAGCAAATTATGCATTCCTGCACCGCACAATCTGGACGTATTCTTCATTCCAGCTGCAGTAGATTCTTTTGGTTTATTCAAATTATATTACCGGCCATTCCAATTTATGATGGTTACGTAAACAGTAATCACGCGGAGAAAGCTTCAAGTTTTGCTGTCTGATATGCATCCAAATTCACATTTGAACGCACACGGTTAAATGCTACTAAAACTTGACTTCTCCGCTCCACCAGTTTCACGACCACGCTATGTATCAAAAGATCTTCAGTCATTCCAAAACAAGAAAGCCACCAGCCCTGACAATGTACCTCCATAAACGTCAAAGAGTGCATCTTAGAACTTGCTTTTTCTCGACAAATAGCTCTCCTCACTCTCTCTCTCACTCCGCCCCGCCGTCTCTCAGTTTATACACCATCTCTCACACATCATAACACACCGGACACATGCTGTCTAAATCACTGTCCAATCACAACAATACAACCGACGGACAGCGTCCGGCTGTGTTTTGAATTTCACATGGTGAACCAACTGACGTGTTCTTGCAGGGAGACATACTTAGATTCAACCAGAAGACAATTTCGCCTCAGAGTGAAGGAACATTTCCACAAGGCCACATTACCCAGTGCCGTGTTCCAACACCACCAACAATATGGCGGAGATTTCTCCACTCGTATACTGGCAACGGGGATGGATGCAGTCAACCTCAAAATCACTAAGGAACACTTCATTAGGAAGAAGACACCTAGCCTCAACTGCCAGAATAAGTTGGATGGATGGAAATACATCCTCTGCTTCCAGAATCTTTAACCAGCACCAGCAATAACCACCATCAAATAATTAAAAGAAAGAACGTCGGATGAAAAATCCTTTATCTGAAAGCGCTTACGCGATAAAATTTCACACCCAGCAACAGGTCTCACACCACACGTAGTTTCGACTTTCTATCACGCCCACCCGTCATACTTATAACTCATCCCCTCGTTACCCGTTCGGTTTCTCCTCCTATTGTAATCCTGTTTTGTCAAGGCTTCATCCTTCTCGATTCTTTTGCCGCCCACGTTTTCCCAATGTCATATTGCAGCTGTTGAAGCTAAACATCAACTGCAACAATTTTGGGTGAACTAAAATGTTATAGACACTGACACTTCCTCCCATTCTAATCATAAAAACATATTCTAAATTTGTTGCTTTAAAATTTTCCTATTTTTTATTCTGGTTTCATACTTATCAGACCCAAACTAGATTTTCAATGCTATGGAAATGCTCAGTAAGAGACGTACTTAACTAAAGCTATTGAGAAAAGCTATCAAATGAACAAGCATTGCAAAATTGAAATGTATTATGGCTGTGTCGAGTTTGCGAATAGGTTTCGATCAATTATAGGTTGTGCAGCATTTCCTTTCCTGAGTTGTAAAGAGGTGTATTGTGATGCAAATATACGCTTTCGCCAGCAAATCATTTTTGACTTACCAAAGGATCCAGTGGATCGCTTTCAGCATTTTGTTTTATTGCTAACCGAAGTAGTTCATTTCGTTGAGAAAGAAGCAATATAATGGTTTTGATAACTATGTATATATGACTCGTTACATACGTTTCTTAAGTAAAGGCACGAAATTGATGGGTATGAAATAAATCAATGTGACGGGGCAATTAAAAATTGACACATCACTAAGGAAAGACTTCATTAACCACTTATATTTTAGCACAGTGTTTATTGTTTAAAATATGTATGTTCTATATATGTTATGTTTTATAGAATTAATGCTGTATCAGATTTAAACTTGATTAGACACAATGTTCTTTGTTAATGCTCTTTGTTTCAATTATTTACTGGCCTTTTCGGATTGTGAGACTACGTTATAGCTTATTTCGCTTATGCCTAAACCAATCGCAGGCTGCATTAGAACATGTCATGTGTTATAGATAATATTCCAGGTGAAATGTTTCCAAATGTCATAACAGAAGAGAAAATGTTCGTTTACCTTCCTCCCTTAAACAAAACTGATCCTTGGTGTTTCATTTTGGCCATTATTGCTTTGCCATCTGATGTATTCATGTTAACAAAACGAATACAAGATAAATACATATACTGGTTCGAGGCATATTGGACAGCTGCTTTTTCCTTTTTCGCTTAAGAGAAAAGTAAACATTAAAGTTAGTATATATGACAGTAATTTTAAATGTGAGCACAAACAGCAAAACACACAGGTGCAAACACACACATTCACATACACATATATTTATGTGTGTATATATGTGTGTCTTAACAAAAGTGACGCAGCCCTCAGAAGATCTCTTACTGGATCGGTGAACTTGAAAAAAAAATCTATCAACTAAATCTACCTCAAATATACCCTGTAGTATTAAAAACAACATACATGCATACATATTTATTGGATGAAAATAAGGCATCCGAGGAAATTGATAATGGTTTAAGGCGGCGGCAATTAGTCCAAGCAGAAATCATCGAATAACTAGATAAGTATAATTGTCTTAAGGGTGAAGAAACTAACGCTTCAGATAGTATTTCATCGCCTCAGACTGAATACGATAGAAATAATCACCCCCAACCAGATTGACCGAACACTTCATTCCTCTCACATTGTGTCCTCTCTCTCGCTCTTTATCTATCTATCTATCTGGTTGGGACGTGTTAGGCAGATC
>NC_068982.1:38983807-38988117 GCF_001194135.2 Octopus bimaculoides | reverse complement strand
TATATATATATATATATATATATATATATCTGTCTGTCTATCTGTCTGTCTGTCCGTCTGTCTGTCTATCAATCTATATGTTGCTCGCTCTTTCTCTCTCTCGTTTGAAAGGTAAGGCAACATAAACATCAAGTTCTCACAATAACTGAACTAATCTAATTGCTGTATGAACATTCCTATATAAATATGACAGCAACAATTATAACTGAACGCACATACGTGTGTGTGTGTAATATATTTATATACACACAAATATATGTATGTGTGTGTGTTTGTGTATGTGCATATATATACAAATATATATATACATACATATATATATATCATATTATTAATTAATTCGAGGTTCCAATTTAATCGAGATATTTTGATAATAAACAAATGAAGTTAGAGTAGAGAATAACATATCCGTGTATCAACAGTATATATGGACACTCAAGCATTTATTCACGTATATCCGTACTTATCTTACCGTTTAAGTACACGTGCACGTGAATCGATATAACCATACATGTACATGTAAAACCACATACAGATATACTCCGGTATGCAGCTTCGTGGTCCACTTTAAGTTCCAAATCCAAAGTAAAGAAAGTTCCAGGTATAATGTAAAATATGTAAGAACAAAAATGGGTTGAGGTTCTCTACAGCTGTTTTATACGCGATTTTTTATCGTTATCATTTTGACTCTACTTTAATTTTTTTAATATTTCATAAAATATACTTTCGCCCACTTCACTATAATTATATGAGTCAAATATAATGGAAATGTTTACTCACTCATTTCAGGACTGAATTGGTAGAGTATCGTATTATTTGGCCATAGTTTGTTTAGCTCTCTCTTATGTAATTTTCTTGCCTTCTAAACAAAGTATTTTCAGCTTTATAACAATTCAGCATGAATAAGATGCAAAATGTAATACAAATGAGTGCACACGCATCCACATTGATAGAGGAAAGTACACACACAATTACACATATATACAAATACAGGGTTGGACAAAATAATGGAAACACCTTAAAATTTTAAACAAATTCATTTTAATATGGGGTAGGACCACCTTTCGCAGTAATTACAGCTGGAATTCTACGAGGTATGGACTCGTACAAAGTTTGAATTGCTTCCAAAGGAATTTTTGCCCATTCTTCAGCTAAAACACTCTCCAACTCTTGTAGTGATGATGGTGAAGGGTATCGACTCCTTACTCGTTTTTCTAAAATGCACCATAAATGTTCAATAATATTGAGATCTGGGGATTATGATGGCCAGATAAGATTTTCAACTTCACTAGAATGTTCTCGTGCCATTTAGTAACAACTTTAGCTGCGTGAGTGGGTGCATTATCATCCTAATAGATTGCATTTTTCTCTCCGGAAACAGTTCCGCAACCATAGGATGAATTTGATCAGATAAAATGCTTAAATAGCCTTGGCTATTAATTCTGCCATGAAGGGAAACCATTGGGCCGGCGGATTTCCAAGATATAGCCCCCCAGATCATCGCAGATCCACCTCCATGTTTAACAGTTGGAAGACGGCTGGATCAAATGCTTCCTTGGGCTGTCTCCACACGTATACTCGTCCGGTGGTCGGAAATAAGGTAAATGATGACTCGTCTGAGAAAATAGCATTCTTACCCTGCTCTAGGGACCAATTCTGTAGGTTTTTACTCCACTCTAAACGCTTTGCAACGTTTGTGGTTTTCTGATTGCAGCCCTCCCGTGAAATCCGACTTTGTGCAGCTCCCAGCAACCAGTTTTTATGGAAACTGGGTTCTCAATGTGGTCATTAAGCTCTGCAGTAATTCTGAGAGCTGTACTTTTATGATCCTTTCTAACAATTTGCATAAGACTCCGACGGTCCCTATCTGACAGTTTGGGGTTTCTTCCAGAGTTTTGTTTTGACGAGGAGGTTTTTCCCTCTTTCTCAAAGGCTGCCATTACTTTCGAGACAGTACTTCTTGATACACCAAACCTTTCGGCTGTTTTTGTTACGCTAGCGCCTGCCATTAGAGCACCAACAATTTGACCTCTTTGAAAGTCCGATTGATCTATCATTTTAATGATTTTTTTATTACCTTTTTCTGATGATATCTGAAAAGAAACAGCAATGTTAGCAAAACATATTAAGCAACACTAATAATAAATCAAAACACATAAAAATAAACAAGCTTTTGACGGTTTTATAGATATTTCAAAATTATGATGCTAGATGTTTCCATTATTTTGTCCAACCCCTGTATATACATGCACATGCATTTATTGATATATGCATGCATACAAAGAAAAGTACTTATATATATATGATGTACCACTCACTCACACACACACACCCACACACACACACACACACACATACACACACACTCTCTCTTTCTCTATATCTCTCTCTCTCTCTTTCTCTCTTTTACACGCGCGCACATAGCTATGCATGCTTATATACGCACAAACATATCTGTCGAAAGATCTAAACTCAAAATTTTGAAATATTTTAGTCAAAAATAATTTTAAAAATCTATCTTAAAAGACATTCATGTTAGTTCATGTGTGCGAGTGTGTGTGTATGTGTATGTGTGTGCATGCATTCATGTATGTATGTATGTTATCATTTAGTCTTATTTCAAAATTTCCTACCAATAGAGAAGACGGCTTCTTGCTTAGATCCAAGGCTCCTTCACTGGAATTTTATGCAACATCAGCAAGTCATTTGTGCATTTTTGTTGCATGTCTAGATATGTGCATATATACTTAGTTAGTAAACTTCTGGAAAGTTTTATAAATTTTTACAGTTCCAGTGATGGCTTGGCTTGGATGTGTAGTTTTCGAATCAGTTTTCTCCTTTCTGGGCTTCAGAAGCCTAATTTCTCAAGATTGAGGCACTAATAGTTTGTTAGATATCCAAGTGCTCCAGTAATTATAGGTATAAATCTAAACTTGTATTGCGAGTAGAGTAACTGCAAATGTCTCAGTAGTTCAGTTTTCTTTTTCGCTGATCTTGAGCTTTACGTTAACATCCGCTGGGTTACGTATGTATATATGTATGTATGTATGTATGCATGTATGTGTGTATGTATGTATGTATGTATGTATGTATGTATGTATGAGTGGGTGGGTGGCTTTGTGCTGAAAAGTTCAGGACTTTAAATGTATCGCGAAAGGCCTGGCTGGAGGCTCAACCTTCCGAGATATTTTACAGGGCTTAGAAAAACTAAACGACTGCTGTAATAAGTTTTCAGCACCCCCTTGTATGTATGTACGTATGTATGTATGTATGTATGCATGCATGTATATATGCATGTAACTATATTTTTTCAAATTGTTCTTTATGAAGAATAAAAAATAGCTTGCTGCATTTATCACTTTTCTCTCATTACAAATTGTATATCTACTACTTACCTGTTTGTTTGACGTCACCATGTCTATTAAACTCAGTGAAACCAGGAACCAGTAGATCAATTCCATTTCTTGAAAAAATAATCACCCTTGGAAGTAGAATAAATATCCCCGACCAAATTTATTATCTTCATACAGATGTTTATAATACAGAAACAATCTCAAAGATTCTCTGTGTGTGCGTGTATGTGTGTGTATGTGTGTGTTTGTGTGTATATGTGTGCGTATGTGTGTGTGTGTGCGTGCGTGTGTGCGTACGTGTGTGTGGTGTGTGGCGCGTGTGTATAAGTATGTTCGTGCACAAACACTCATGCACATAGATACGCAGACAAAAGCAGGACCAATTGTAATGCAAAAATGATATGTTTTTTTTTTTATTGACTGGACTAGATCATTCAAATTGCATATCTTAATAGAATAGCACTTTCTCTATAGATGCTCATCTTGTTTTACTTCGCTGCAGGCAGTTAATGAGTTCCAAGAAGAAGCGACCTACCGTTATTCATTTCTTGATGGAGTGGTGTTTCAGAATGTCCAAATTCACAAACGGCTGCAGATTGCTTATGGAGATGACGCCATTAAGATGAGCAAAGAACAACGAAAGATGAAGAAGCTTAAAGAAAAGAAAACACGCATTGAAAGCAAGCCAAGAGAAACTATCACATGTAATCCCCTGATACGAATCGCCAGCAGATGGACGGATTGATTTGCACAGACTGCGTAATCTGTTGGCCTCCTGTACAACTGGACTGTGATCACAATGCTTTATTGAAGACAGTGGAAGATTTTGGGTATTGGAAAATGTGTAAAGTGGATACTTAAGCAGTTAATGCCTGATTTGAAGAAGAGAACAGCGGAATCCTGCTCTGATTTTCTGGTAGCATTTGAAACCAATGAATATATATATATATATATATA
>NC_068982.1:38977790-38983341 GCF_001194135.2 Octopus bimaculoides | reverse complement strand
TATATATATATATATATATATATTAAATAATGAGGGTAGAAATTTTTCCATTCTGGCGTTTGCTGCGATTTTTTCTTGAGAACACACTCATCGTGATAAGGCGATTTGAGGTCTATGTTTAGCATATAGGAATCCATTTTAGTGGTCATTCCTCTTATTAATTGTGCATATATATATATATTCATAAATACATACATTCATTCATTCATACATACATATATACATACATACATACATACATACATATTATATACATACATAAGAAAATCGTGAAAAAATTTCACACGAATGAAATTATAACAGGAATATAAAAGAAATTAATATATATACATATTCATTCATACATACATACATAGGCAATACATACATACATATACATACATACATACATAGGCAATACATACATACATACATACATATACATACATACATAGGCAATACGTACATACATACATACATACATACATGCATGCATACATACATACATACATACATACATACATACATACATACATACATACATACATACATACATACATACATACATACTATAAGCATGCATAAGAAAATCATGAAAAAATTTCACACGAATGAAATTATAATAGCAATACAAAAGAAATTAACAGTTATCTTTAAGATAAAATTTGTTAATAAACAAAAGGAACGTTTATGTAACCACGATGAAATTCTTTTTATCTTTCCCACCGCTTACGTTTAGTCATGGTTCTGTAACTAGTGACGTTGTTAAGATTTTCAAACTAGATTTTGCTAACAGTAACGGGGTAGTTACTAAATAAAATATTTTTATATTCTATAAATAAAACTAAGAAAGTAATAGAAAAGTGATATGAACATGAGATATGATGATGAAAGACAATAAAAAGTTTTATTAGATTTTTCTGTAAAAACTGACCATGCTATTCAAACTCAGAGACTAAGTATCATAGTAGAGAAGAAAAAAAAAGAGTAAAATCATAGACTTTACAATAACATCTGAAAGCAGAGTGGATATCAACGAAATTGAAGAAATGATAACTATAGGGACTTAGCCAGAGAGATGAAGAGTTTGAAGAACACAAAATTAACAATTGTTCCTCTGGTGTTTGATGCGCTTGACTCAATACTCCATCTGCTGTCTAAGAAATTGGAAAATGAGATACGTATTTCCACCAGTAGAAAAAGCCACCCTGTATTCAACAAGAATCCTAAGAAACATTCTTGATATTTAAGGAGACTTGTTGTTACCAATCCTCAAGACAACATCCCTGCTAAATAATACAGCATACGATAGTTATAGAAGAAGAAGAAGAAGAAGAAGAAGAAGAAGAAGAAGAAGAAGAAGAAGAAGAAGAAGAAGAAGAAGAAGAAGAAGAAGAAGAAGAAGAAGAAGAATAAGAAGAAGAAGAAGAAGAAGAAGAAGAAGAAGAAGAAGAAGAAGAAGAAAGGATGGGAGAAGTTTCATCATTTGCCAGGACTGTATCGAAACTGAAGAAAACAGCTTAGGGTAGTATATAAAAAATGCCGTGGAACTACTGTTGAAACATACGAAAATTGTATAACTAAAGAAAAATTTAAACAAGTAATGAACAAAAAAAAAAGAGAAAAAGCAAGGAAGGAAAAGAAAATGTATGGTCAGTTTGCAAGAGATATGAACGCCAAGACAGATACAGAGGACCGAAGGCTGTGGATGAGTAGGAGTGACCTGAAGATAAAGACAGAAGCACTCATATGCGCAGCTCAGGAACAAGCGTTAAAGACCAACTGTATGAAGTGCAGAATAGATAAATGCAGCTTCCACAATGCAGTTTCCACAATGCAGTTTCCACAAAAACTGTTCGCCGGGAGCTGCACAAAGTCGGATTTCACGGGAGGACTGCAATCAGAAAACCACTAATTTCAAAAACAAACGTTGCAAAGCGTTTAGAGTGGAGTAAAAACCTACAGAATTGGTCCCTAGAGCAGGGTAAGAATGTTATATTTTCGGGCGAGTCATCATTTACCTTATTTCCGACCACCGAGTATACGAGTGGAGACAGCCAAAAGAAGCATTTGGCCCAGACTGCCTTCTTCCAACTGTTAAACATGGAGGTGGATCTGCGATGATCTGGGGGTCTATATCTTGGAAATCCGCCGGCCTAATGGTTTCCCTTCATGGCAGAATTAATAGTCAAGACTATTTAAGCATTTTATCTGATCAAATTCATCCTATGGTTGCGGAACTATTTCCGGAGGGAAACGCAATCTTTCAGGATTATAATGCACCACTCACACCGCTAAATTGTTACTCAATGGCACGAGAACATTCCAGTGAAGTTGAAAATCTTATCTGGCCACCATAATCATTGGCAGTAATTACGGCTGGAATTCTCTGAGGTATGGACTTCAGAGAATTCCAGCTGTAATTACTGCCAAAGGCGGTCCTACCCTATATTAAAATAAATTTGTTTAAAATTTTAAGGTGTTTCCATTATTTTGTCCAACCCCTGTATATCTGTAAAGGAATTTGAGAAATTAAGGAAATAGAAATTGAAATACAAAAGATGTGGCCTCTTAAAGCGAAAATTATTCCTGTTATTGTAGGTGCCCAAGGTATGATAAAAAAAATGGATGTCAGAAACATCTAGATAATATCTCAGTTGAATCATGTCTCAGAGAAATCCAAAAGATTGTGCTGAAAAGTACTGCCCACATCCTTAGAAAAACCCTATCAGTTTAAATGTTTTTGTTGTAATACATGAAGATATTTCGCTACCACCCCTGCCACTTCCCCTCCCCAAGCTTTCAGTCATACTGTTACAACTCTTATCCTTCACTCGCCCTATGACGCTAAGTGTGTCTCGGCGAGTGATTGTAACAAGCATGCAGATTAAAAGTAAATAATAATAATAATAATAATAATAATAATAATAATAATAATAATAATAATAATAATAATAATAATAATAATAATATCCAGGGACCTTTTGAGCGGGATGGGCTACTCGACCTGAAGAAAATTCTAACTGGGCCCATCTGCAAGGTCATGCGCTGTTTATCTTGATATGAGATCACCATGTCGCGCACATATGGTTGTGATGCATGTGACTGGTGTACCCTTATCAGTCGAGTAGTCATGATGGGTATAATGGGCTTCGTATATCTTACCCCATTGTCACTTTGATGGCATGCACTGCTCTCTCACTCAATAATAATAATAATAATAATAATAATAATAATAATAATAATAATAATAATAATAATAATCGCTTCTTTATTACCTACAAGGGCCGAACACAAAGCAATGATACAATAAAAGGGCTGATACAATACAAGGGACAAGTGTGGTGTTGAAAAATGCCGTGTATACAAAAAGTAACAAAAGCAATTAACAATACAATTAAGCAATAATAATAATTCCCCAAAAAAGGAAAGTTCCTCACTGGGACAACCGAGGAACTACACACATTCTGGTTATCCTGACCGCCAGATGCACCTCAGTAGGTTCTTCTCTCCTTCTCAACTCCTCCGGTTTACAAACGAAAGTTTGCAGCACCTGCTAGCACTCACAAGCCAAAGACCTTTAAAAATTATCCATTGGCTTTGACATTAATAGCGTCTGGAAAAGGATTTTCAAAGAACTCTTATCGATATCCATATCTGTAAAACTGACGCTCATGACTTCGCTAAAACTACGTAATGCAAATGTAGATGTTATATTAACTGCCATGCACAAGTGATCTCAAGCGCCCTTCTTTTGCACATGACTAATCGGAAAATGCATCGCACAAATTGTTGTTGCTATCAAGGAATTCCTGCAGGTGTCGAAACTTCAGTGCATGCTTATTCCTCACAAAAACTCTGTTGCAATGAGGGCTGGCAATAGTAAACTTACTCCTTCCACATAAAAGATATTCCTCAGAAAAGATATCACTATTGAGCAGTAGTACAATGATGTAATACAATGGAAATCGACCAATCACAAACAGCATTTTTTTGTTCTTGTTCCATTTCTGCATAAAACAGACTAAACTATTTGTCATATCGTTCTAATTTCTAACCACTTGGAAATTCAAATGAGGATTGACTCTACATATTCAAAGACCACCTATCTGTGTCTCAGTCCCAGTAGCATGGCCTTCACTACACCCGCCACTGATAGCTAACGCTCGAATGTCCAAACATACAAGAACAGCGCGTGCTGGAGAACTTTTAAAAAACCTAGCGTAATACCAAACAATTCAGAGATTGCTACTTACCATAACTACCAACTAGATGTCACTGTGTAAGACGATGTTTAAGCCTCTAAGTTCTGTAATATCATTAGTTACACTGGAGACAGCTGGTAGGAGACGATGATTAACGCTTTTGACTATTTAAATTTTATTAAAGCTCCCAACGAACCGGATTTACATCCTACTTGCAATGGAGTACAACATGAGGCGGAGCTTGTTCTGCATAGACTGTTTGTAATTGTACAATTTCTTATTAATATTTTTTGTTAGTTTTTTTTTTTAAACTTTTCAGCTTACACTCCGTTCTAAATTCTTAATTCTACATTTAGCAGTCATGTGCCAAAGCATATTCATTATATCTTACCCATTTGATGGGATATAATTGATATGTTTACGCACTTAAGTAGGGCGACTGTTATATGGTTCATGCAATTACGATTGCAATATCGTATGTAATTTAAGGGGGCGAGCTGGCAGAATGTTAGCACGAAGGGCGAAATGCTTAACGGTATTTCATCTATCTTTACGTTCTGAGTTCAAATTCCGCCGAGATCAACTTTGCCTTTCATCCTTTTGGAGTCGATAAATTAAATATCACTTGCGTACTAGGGTCGATCTGATTGACTGGCCCCTCCTCAACAATTTCGGGCCTTGTGTCTAGAGTATTGGGATCGATCTAGTCGACTGTCCCCCTCACCAAAAATTCCGGGCCTTGTGCCTAGAGCAGAAAAGAATATCGTATGTAATTTGAGACACAAGCCAACAAGGAGAGGTGCAAATAAGGTCATCGTATGTTTGAATAAAATTTAAATAGGCCATCTATTTCTGGCGATATACTTTCGCGCACATACGTTTAACTCCAAAACTTTCACATCACTTGTTCTCTTGAGACGAGATGAGCGTCAAAGCATCCTTGTTATTGCTATGTTTATTGCTGATTGAAGTTTTGATATTTTCTTTCCACAACGGACTACCTGACATTGGATTCATTGTTATCATTCTTTTCTTTCAAGTCTTTCATCAATAGTTGAAATTCTAAGGCTACTTTTCTAACCACCATATCAGCCCAGCCAACCCATACACACACACTCACACACACACAAATACACACACACGCACGCTCACAGGGTACGCACACACACACGCACATATAGTTTGGTTACTGTTATATATATATTAATTATATACTTATTAAAGCTGCAAAATTATCACTGAACTATTACTCAGTTTCACGTTCCCGTTCGTCGGACAGCTATGATGAATACTTATGTACTCACCTATATATATATATATAGGTGAGTACATAAGTATATATATATACATATATATATATATATATA
>NC_068982.1:38976406-38977543 GCF_001194135.2 Octopus bimaculoides | reverse complement strand
TATATATATATATATATATGTATAATAAATAGTAAATAATATATTATATATACATGCATGCATATATGGGTACAGGACATCACCAATGGTGCAAATAACATGAGATACATAAACAAACGAGTTAAATACGTAATCAACGAGAGAAAAAATGGAAAACAGGACAAGTAAACACAGAGAAACGACCCTTCATCAGTTGTCGGCTGTCTGTTTACTCCTCATTTCGAGAATTCAACGACATCGAATCTTCAAAGAAAGTTTCTCCCATAAGTTCTAAAATGAAATTTAGGATTTATGGAGGGTCATAGTTGGAAACAAAAAATATGACAGTGGAGACATACAAAGAAACCGAACGAAAACAAACATGGAAGATCGTTAGACCAGAATATGAGGGAAATAGTGAACGCTGTGAGAAACATTTTTTTTGAAAAGAGAAAAGATAGAAGAGAAAGAGAAAAAAGCACGTCAGTTCTTTTGAACGTCCGTGCAGGAAAAGAAAGATGATCAAGTGGGGAAAAGATGGACGATGGTCACGTGTGAGCAGCGAGAGAGAGAGAAAAAAAGTGAAAAGGGGAGAGAGAGACATAGTAAACGGTGAAGGAAGGAGGGGTGAAAATGGAATTAGAGAAGGATGGAGGAAGAAAACTATAGAGTGGAGAGTCGCTTCAAAAAGGTGAAGATAAACTTACCTGGAAATGGATGCGTCGCGTTCAATTAAATAATAAATAGTCAATAATATATATATCAAAGTTGGGAACAAAAACATGACAGTGGAGACATACAAAGAAACCGAACGAAAACAAACATGGAATGTCGTTAGATCAGAAAGAGAGGAAAATAGTGAACGGTGTGAGAAACATTTTTTTTTTTTGAAAGGGAAAAGATAGAAAGAAAGAGAAAAAAACACGTCCGTTCTTTTGAACGTTCGTACAGGAAAAGAAAGATGGACGATGGTCACGTGTAAGCAACGAGAGTGAGAGAGATAAAAAGAGAGAGAGAGAGAGAAAACGGTGAAGGAGGGGATATATATATATACACACACACACACACTACTGTTGTTATATATATATATATATATATATATGCACACTCACACACACACTACTGTTGTTATATATATATATATATATATCTATATAT
>NC_068982.1:38973116-38973614 GCF_001194135.2 Octopus bimaculoides | reverse complement strand
TATATATATATATATACATACATACATACATACATACATACATACATACATACATACATACATACATACATACATACATACATACAAATTTAGGGAATGCAGTGGATAAAATCCAGGCTACAAAACCTCGGAAATAGTAATTACTCAAACGAGGGGTGCTCCGCTAGCTACTCATCAGACCACAGATAGCTTAGTCAAATGAAGGCTACGTTGTCCTCGAGTAATCCCATGTTAATTCGCAGGAGATTTGATCGAAAATGGACTTTTGTTCTCACACTCAGCAACCCCAGCTGGTAACTGTGAACTGTAAAATAACTTTTTTCAGCTTTACAACCTTCTACATCAATAAACTTTTATTGTTCCTGAAAGTTGTATTTTATACCTTCTACGGACTGCTTGAATCTTACTAGCTTCCTATACCTTGATCCCCGGATTTTTGCTTTACATATTATATATATATAAATATATATATATATATATGCACACATACACACCTAC
>NC_068982.1:38968328-38972970 GCF_001194135.2 Octopus bimaculoides | reverse complement strand
TACGACGATGAAGTTTCCAGTTGATCCGATCAACGAAACACCCTACTCGTGAAATTATCGTGCATGTAACTGAGCACTCCAAGACATGTATATCCTTAAGGTAGTTGTCAGGGGGATTCAGCGTGACACAGATTGTGACAAGGCTGGCCCTTTGAAATACAAGTACTACTCATTTTTGCCGGCTGAATGTGTGTATATATATATAAATATATATATATATATGACGGGCTTCTCTCAGTTTCCGTCTACCAAATCCACTCACAAGGCTTTGGTCAGACCAAGGCTATAGTAAAAGAAAATTGCCCAAGGTGCCACGCAGTGGGACTGAACCCGGAACCATGTCGTTGGTAAGCAAGCTACTTACCACACAGCCACTCCTGAACCTATATATATATGTATGCATGCATGTATGTTTTTTTTTTTTCTCCCGGCACTCCGTTGGTTACGACGATGAAGTTTCCAGTTGATCCGATCAACGAAACACCCTACTCGTGAAATTATCGTGCATGTAACTGAGCACTCCAAGACATGTATATCCTTAAGGTAGTTGTCAGGGGGATTCAGCGTGACACAGATTGTGACAAGGCTGGCCCTTTGAAATACAAGTACTACTCATTTTTGCCGGCTGAATGTGTGTATATATATATAAATATATATATATATATATGCACACATACACACCTACCTACATATACATACATGCATACATACCTGCTCATATATATCATGTGCGTATAAAACTGGTACTCCATCGGTTAATACGACGTGCGTTCCAGTTGATCTGATCATCGAAACAGCCACCTCCTGAAATGAATGTGCAAATGGCTGAGCACTCTTCAGACACGCATGCTCTTAACGTAGTTTTCAGTGAGATTCAGCGTGATACAGAATGTGACAAGGTTGGCCCTTTGAACTACGGGAACAACTCATTTTCCAAGACTGGAGGAACGTGACATAAAGTATCTCAGGCACAACGCGCTACCAGAAATTGAACTCACAATCGTGAGCTAAATACCCTAACCACTAAACCATGCACTTTTATGATATGTGTATACGCATACACACACACACGCGCGCATATATATATTAATATATATATATACACGTGCGTAGACAGACAGACAGACAGACAGACAGACAAATAGATAGATAGATAGATAGATAGATAGATAGAACGGATGGTCAACTAATACATATATTAAAATGTTTACTGACAGTTGTTTCACTGATTCATTTTTACTGGCTTCAGTAATTGTATATCTTGATTATACGTTACGACAAATTGAGTTTTGTGTCATTAAAACGCCAACAAAACGAAAGCCTGTATTTATACATTTACTAGGACACAGTTAATCAATCACTTCGTAAACACGTTTCTTTGAATTTGCGTTCTTTTTTATTAGGCTAACCTGCTGTTCTCTTACACGTACGGGATATCACTATCGAATTTTTTAATTAGTGTCGGTTATATATGCAGAAAAAAAACATATTACGACCAATTAAATTGACTTGCGTACAATAAAACGTCTTAAGGTGCATGATCGTTTCTGATAAAAGAAGAAAAAAACCCTTTATTCAATAAGTGGTAGAAAGAAATAATAAATTTGTAATATTATCTAGAACGATAAGGTGGCGATTTGGCAGAATCATTAACGCCCGCCGGACAAAATGCTAAGCAACATATCATCCCGCTTTACGTGCTAAGTTCAAATTCCGCCAAGATCGACTTTACCTTTCATCTTTTCGGAATCGATAAAATAAGTATCAGTTGAGTACTAGGGTCGAGTCGATGTAATCGACTTATTCCTCCTCCCAAAATTGCTGGCCTTGTGCCAAAACTTGAAACCAATATTATCTAGAACGATGGGGCGAACTCGAATTAAGCTCTGGAGACGAGCAACAGATCTATCTTACGAGTTGTTTTCCTTGTCTCATTTTTCGTTCTTCCACCGCTGGGAACCAATTTAATATGTTTGTACTTACTTTGTATACTGTATTCTCCCTGATAAGCAAACAAACGTTGAAAACGTGAATCTATCGTTTTTTCCTTCTTCTTTTTTTATGAATCCATCGTCGCTTTTTAATCGCCTCCAATTCCGTGCCAACCGAACTTATTGCCAAACCAGGTCATCGGCGATCAACTTAGCCTGAAATGATTTACTATCAAAACTGAAACTCAAAGAGATTAAATGAGATTTGAAAACACCTTTATTCAAAATAATTTCTCTCAATCAAAATCCTTTTAAGCATTGAAAGATTGAAAAATAAAGTAAATGTGTAGACTAAAGTTTTTGTTATACTTCTGTTTTTACTCTTTTATTTCCAAGTTGTGTAATAATGTTTTTATTAAACAATTTTGTTCTCTTAAGAAACTCACTTTCTGACCAAATGCATTCCGATTCAGTTCCACTGTACTATAACCTCTTGTAGACCAATGTGTTGCGGAGAAATTTAGTAAACGGAAACAATGTGGAAACCGTCGCATACATATGTGATGGGGGTGAAAGCATGTATATATGTATGTGAATATATATATATAAATATATATGTATATATATATATGTATATATATATATATATGTATATATATATATATATATATATATATATATATATATATATATATATATATATATATATATATATATATATATATATATATATATATACACACACACACACACACACACACACACTCATATGTATGTGTGTGTGTGTGTGCGTCTGTCATTGTCCCCAACACCACCCGCTTAACGACCAGTTTTGATTTGTTTATGTCCCTGTAACTTAGTGGTTCAGCAAGAGACAACCGATAGAATAAGTACTTGAGTTAAAGATTAAATCTTGGGATTGACCTCTTCGACTAAAACTCATCAAGTCGGAGCCCCCCAGCATGGATGCAGTCCAGTGACTGAAACAAGTATAAGAGAAAAGATCTCAAAATAATCCATCTAAACTACACTACTCTAAAATATAAAATCAACTTTAAAAAATATTATTAGTTCGCTATTATGTCTCATGTCATTGCTAACCAAGTAAATCATCGCCAAACTAATTCATTGTTTCAAACGATTTAATTAACAAGCTCGCAAGCCAGCTTAAATCTTCAACTTTAACTCTTATTAACTTTCGGCCTTACCAGCTACAATTCATATCATTTGTTCACAGTTGTTTATATTCTGACTGTTGAAATTTTTTCGAAATAGCACTTTACAATGAAGTGTGTTTTAAAGCAAAGGAGCTAAATGTTTTCGCATATTGATTCGTAGCCATTTGTTAGTTTGGTAGGGTTGTTATTTATCTTTATCTCTTATCTTTTACTTGTTTCAGTCACTGAACTAATGCCATGCGGGAGCACCGCCTTACAGGGCTTAGTCAAACAAATCGACCCCAGTAATTAGTTCTTTTCTTTTTTTTTTTATAAGCCTGCCACTTATTCTATCTGTCACTTTTGCCGAACTGCTAAGTTACGGCAACCTAAACAAAGCAACACATGTTTTCAAGTGGTGGTACGAAACAAACACCAAGACACCTACACACACACACATGTATGCACACACATACACACACGCCTATATATGTGTGTGTGTATGAGAGAGAGAGAGAGAGAGAGAGAGAGAGAGAGAGAGAGAGAGAGGTTTCTTTCAGCTTCCGTCTACCAATTCCACCCACAAGGCTTTGACCGGTCTGAGGCTGACCCAAAATCAAGGGGTTGGGAAACAAACATGTTGCCAAACGTCTCTTTTTGTTCGTCTATGTTTGTTTGTTTGTTTGTTTGTTTTTTATAAATTTAGTACAGACGCGGCATTGTGAACATTCCGGAAAATCTGCATCAAATATTCACACAAAATTAAGTGCTTTAGCGAAATTCAGAAATAATTATATGCATGGCTCTTTACTTACAAAAGCAGAAGCGGTAAGAGTGGTCACAACAATTAAAAACCGAGCTGAAGATCAGTAGCCTACATGTATTAATTGACTAAACTTGGCCAGTGTTTTCCCAACAGTACAAGTTTTATTAAAAATTTCGTCTTTTCTGAAAAACTCTTAGGCAGAAACTGAATAAAATCAGGGCGCCCCACCCCAAAACACTCAGTTGACCTTCTACAAATGTTATTTTTGATGAATATGCACCATAAAAAAAATCACTATCGAAGCCGTGTATATATTTACTGTGAGACAACGTTCTCATTGACTTTCTGTGCGTAAACGCACTCTTGTTTATATTGCTAGTGGGGAAATAAATCAAAGGCCACCACCAGCACCGAGACCACCACATCACGTGATTTCGGCCTTTCCTGGCCTTGTCAATGGTGAGCACAGTATTCTGTGTTCTAATAGAACAACCACTTTTATGTAGGGATAGATATTACCTTTTGATATTAATATTACTTCATATATATGCATTTATGTATGTATGTATGTATGTATGTATGTATGTATGTAAGTACGTATGTATGTATGTGTATATATATACACACACATGCATACACATACATACATAATACATGTATCTATATATATATACATACATACATATATATAATCAGCCAAGGACAAACAATTAAAAAGTACCGTGAGGACGTCGTTTTGCGTGCGTGTGTGTGTGTGTGTGTGTGTGTGTGTGTGTGTGTGTGGTAGC
>NC_068982.1:38961952-38966517 GCF_001194135.2 Octopus bimaculoides | reverse complement strand
ATACTCGCCGTACTTTGCTTGTTCATACACCTGCCTTCATCTCCTGTTTTTCTATAAATTTCAACTCTGTCTGTGTGTGTGTGTGTGTGTGTGTGTGTGTGTGTGTGTGTGTGTGTGTGTGTGTGCGCGCCTGCGTGTGTGTGTGTGTCTGTGTGTGTGTCTGTGTCAGTGTGTCTCTGTGTGTGTGTGTGCGTGTGTGTGTGTGTGTGTACAAGCACACACGCATGTGTATGCATAAATATATCGAATAACTTTTCGTCGAATTAACCTTGTATCGAAGTGTCTTTTCATCAAAAGACCTTTTTAATGAAACTATCCTAGAGCAATTTTACAAATATCTATATTTTCTAGAAGATTTTTTCCACCGTCCACCTTTTTGATTTGAATGTTGACACAGCGATCCTGGCAAACATGTTACCATGGCTATTATGAAGACTTATCTATAAAATTAAACGTAAGTAAAATAAGTTTTATTTTATCGAACAAATGGCAGGTGGTAATGATGGTCCATTGAGAGAAAGACATTACAATGCTGTTAACGAACCAGTAAAGAACATTGTTAACAGGTATCATGCAGTTAGTGACTGATATAAGCATTAATTATCTTCGTTCTGTACCGCCATACAACATATGAAGTTATCTCAGATGGAAATCTTTTAAATCTGTTGCGTGTTCTTTTTTTTTTTTTTTAACTGCTTAAATAAATGAAAAAAGAACTACAGATTTTGCTTCGTTTCTAAATCTATTCTCTATTTCAAATTATTCTACGAAATGTCATCTCGATAAAATAAACTCGATCTATGTAAAGCAGTGCCAGGTATGTTTCCATGCATGCGCGCGCGTACACACACACACACACACACACACACACACACACACACACACACACACACACACACACACACACACACACACAGATGCATCGGAGAAATGAATGAGCGAATAACAATTAATTGACTATTACGATGACCATTTATTTGATATGAATTATAATGTCGTCACGATATATTAGATTAGCATGTGTAGCGAGCTGCTTGTGTACACATTATTTGTTAATGCAGTAAAAAGTATTATATGAGGAATATTGAGCGAAATCTAGAAACCAATTGATCTAACAAGCGGAGCCTCGTTTAAGTCAGGCGAGGCCGATGCGCAATGATGCGCATTCTCTCCTGCTGACCCCATAAGCTTGCTAGCATCCAGTATGCGGAGCTCAAGCTGTTTACAAAAGATCAAATGGTTCAGTCTGTGCCGTAGCTAGCTTTATCTCTGTACTGCAAAAGAGAAGGAAAGTGTAATAATGCCTTCATAAATAGACTGATAAGTTCACACGCCTGCTCTTCGGCGAGGGCTGAATGACCTAAATTGAGAGCTAATTCAACTCTTTTTTTTTATTTATTTCCCACAAGGGGCCAACACAGAAGGGGAGCTAATTCAACTCGTGCGTGACAGGTCATTCTCCTGGTTTGGCATCACATTATCAAAGAAGTGGACTTAACATTTGGTCGTAAATTGATCTTTGACAAATAAAGTAGCTCAACCGAGAATAATAGAATTTCTCCACAATTATTTATCTTGGCCCTTCCGTGACCAGAGAAAAATCAAGAGGTCAATTTAATCATTAATATCCAAGTGCAGAGAGGAGAAAACGAAAAACCGGAAATTTGTTTCACAATAAAAATGTAGTTTCAGTTTCGAATCCACTTAGTTATACCGTACCTCTTCGCTACGTCTCTACATTTGTGTTTTTCTTTTTCTTCTTTTTTTTTTTGCTTTTGTTTGCACGTTTATACATTGCGGGTGTATATATACATATACGTATTGCTGCTGTTTTATGAAGGTTCCATATCTTGCCGTTGAAAGCTCGAAACAGGGAGTAATTAACAGCCGACAACTGAGGAGGGGTTAGACTTCTTTTGGTATTTTGTCCCGTACTTGTCTCTCATTATGTGTTCACTTATTTTCACTCGTTGATGATGTCCTGTTCTTATTGTATATTTTGGGGTATTTTGTCCTGTACTTAGCCCTCGTGTGTTTACGTATTTTTCACTCGTTGGTGATGTCCTGTACCTGGTGTATTTTATATTTATTTATTTAGAATCGAACGCCACGCAGCCTAGCCCACAGTAAGTGTTTACTTTTATTTATAATTTCTGTGATTTTACTCACTGTTCCCTTTCTTTCTCTCTATCCCTTTATAGTCCTCTTTATCTTCCGTTTCTCCCCTCCTTATTTGCTGTCCCCTGTCTATCTTTCTTCCGCTCCCTACTTTCTTTCATTCCATCTCCCTTCTCCTCACTCACTTTGTTTCTTTCCCTCATCTTCTCTCTTGTGCCCCTTCTCCTCCTCTGCCTCTTTTCTCTCACGTGACTACAGGCCTTTCTCTCACCTTTGTCTTTTCTGGACGCGACGTCCACGTCGCTGGATGTCATTTTTCTCGAGTCCCGACATTTTTTTCTCTTTTTTCTCTTCTACATATTCTATATCTTTTCGAAATTTCTCCCAGGCGTTACCCATTACAATGCGCCTTGGTCTGACGGCCCTTAATGTTTGTCTTCGTCTATTGTTTACTCTGCATGTCCACTCTGTCGTTGTTAGTTCGTTCTAAGCTCTAGCCCTCCACAAATTTTATATTTAAAAAATTTCTGGATGCTGCTGTTTTATGCAGGTTTCCTATCTTGTCGTTGAAAGGTCGAAATAGGGAGTAATTAACAGTCGACAACTTATCTGCTCCAAAAAGATCAGAGGAAGGAGACAGCCTCAGTTTTTTTCGGAATGCAAAAGGCATTGTGTTTATTGACTATCTTCAAAAGGGTCACACCTTCAATGGCGAGTACTATGCAAACTTGCCGAGGCAGTTACAAAAGGCTTTCAAAATCAAACGCCCAGGAAAACTGACGAAAGGGGTCTTGTTTCATTGGGACAATGCTTCAGCACACAAGTCCTTCGTTTCAATGGCTGCTAGGTGTGATTTTGGCTTTGAACTGGTTTGAACCAGAATCGCAATGATGATGACTTCATATTTGTTGTTGTTGATGATTTGGGTTGGGGCAACAGAATGAAAACTTCTTCGCCAATCGAATATATCCAAGCACTACAATACCGATGGAAGAAGTGCATGGACCGCAAAGGGGCCTATGTTGAAAAATAAACCTTAATAGTTCAGATTCTATGAGAGTATCTTCGTCAGCCTATGAATTTATCAGCCGACTACCATAGATATTAAAGCTTTACAAGTCAACATTGTGTCTTAATTTTTATCTTAATAGTACGATATTCTCATTTTTAAGTGATAAACTATCGATTTTCTATAGCATTCAGATCCAGCACTGTAATTACGACGTTTCGTACACGAATACGTCTATGTCTACGTATTAGTTTACGTAAATTAAGTGGTGGACTCGATTTGCAAGTGATTCAGCAATGCTAAGCGACGTCATTGAATTGTTTCTATTTCCTATTCGTCGACCTAAATTTAAGTTTCTTTTTTCCTTTTTCATTTTATAGAAAGCAAATTATATAGAAGTCATGGCCTTTCACTGGTTATAAGGTGCAGCTTCTCTTTTACCGCTAAACTTAAAATTCTAAATTTTATATTTGATGTTTCAAATATACGATGAGAGTTTCGAATCTTCAGTTAAAATAGCTCTACCTCTTCATTAAAAACTTTTTATTGGCTATAACCATATAAATCAACCAAAACTTTAACTTCCTTGATGTTATCTTCGATCTATTTACATTGCTATCTCATTTTTTACACAAGCCAAATGAAACACTAAATTACATACATGTAATGTCGAATAAACTTTTAATCAAACTAATTAAGAATTTCTCGCATAGATTATCCAGTTTAGTCCCTTACTAACAACTATCTAAAGCTCGTTCTGCATATTAATACGTAACCTTAAAACATTGTTATTTCAAAGAAAAATATATATCATTCATAAGAAATAGCTAACAACAGAATTTGAAAGAGCAACTTAATCTAGAAATAACAACGGCCTTAACTACAATTTTCTTCTTTTCATTTAAGTAAACATTTCGTATTGATATATATGTAATGTAAAATATTTAAAAAGAGCTTTGTAAAACTCTCGCTCTTCACAATTCTCAGTGTTGACCCACTAACCCAGCTAAACTTAACAAAACTAGTACGAGTCTACCATTCAACAGCTTCACTAAGGATATAAAATATTAGTATGAAGTAAATACTATCGACTCAACTAAAAGATGCATCAGTTTCACAGCTAATTCGTTTGAGATATGCTGCAATCAACTAAGCTTTTCATACGGCCATAACTGAAGATTCGAAACTCTCATCGTATATTTGAAACATCAAATATAAAATTTAGAATTGTTCTTTCCAACCTAAACTGGAATATTCTTACCAAATCTAAACTATAACTCGGCGACAGCAAGCTGTATGGATTCAGTTTGATGGAGGTGTCTAAGATTCATTTACTCAAGGTTACTTTATTGAGCGGACGATCAGAAGTACTGCTTTCTTCCAATCGTGAAGTTATAATGTACACACGCACACACACACACACACACACACACATATA
>NC_068982.1:38956688-38961687 GCF_001194135.2 Octopus bimaculoides | reverse complement strand
TTCTCTCTCCATTTTTTTTTCTCTCAACCCATTCTGTTAAAGAGCGTAGGGTCGAAACGTCAAAGATTTTTCAATTCTTCCCGAGCGTCAAACTAATACACCTGCTTGTTGTTCCCTCACCTGCCTTCGTCTTTTGTTTTCTGTAAATGTGTGTGTGTGTGTGTGTGTGTGTGTGTGTGTGTGTGTGTGTGTGTGTGTGTATTTATGACATACACGCCTACACCTGTTTTACAAACTGTATTACAAGTATATTGTTCTTTGAATCTGACCCTACATTTTAATAGGCCTCCTTGTTTACATTCAGCCAACGTATGGCCCATCTGGTTTATATTGTGAATGATCCTTTTATCGCCAATACTAACGTTAAGATTATTTTTGTTTAAATTGATCATTTTTCTGTGTTAGTATTACTTGTTTCATTACCGAAATTAATCTTTGTATTGACAGTATTATCAATGTCCTTACAAATATTTTATCACAACAATACATACAATTATCAATTATTGATCGCTAAGCTGAAATAGGCATGATGACATGTTTATTAAAAAGGTATGTTTTACATTTCAAATGTGTGGTGAATTATTCATTAATAATTAACCATCGTTGTTAGTTTATCCAGTGTTAGGAAAATAATACAGATTTAGTTTATCTGTATTTATAAACACTATAAATAGTTCTCTGTTAAAAGGAGATAAATGTTCTATTTTCATAAAAATGTAAAAAAGTGTATAATCTAATCAGCACGATCACATCCCCTGCTCTAACGACTTTATTATTAACTATATGCTACGAGACTTCATTACATGCATATCAAAATATAAAACTTAAAACTGTGGAGTTTATTATAATAGATATATATATTATTTTTCTTTGGGTTTAATTTAAGTTCTTGAGAGGGTTCAAGCTGGTTGCTCACAAATCAACAAAACTTTTTGAATTAAGAGGGTTCCTGGTGTTTGTAAATATGTCGTATGTATGTATGCGTGTATATTCTTTCCTTGTTGCGTTCATTGAACTATGGGTATGCTGTGACATCACTTTGAAGGATTTGTCGAACAAAATGCTCCCAAAAGCTTATCTTAAGTCCAGCACTTATCCTGGCGGTTTGTCGAACCGTGGACATATTCAAACAACACGATTCGCCCACACGAAAGCATGCGCGCGCGTACGCACACATGCACATTTAATAAGTGTATGTATGTGTGTGTGTGTGTGTGTCCATTGTTCTCCTTGTTAGAAAAGTGCCCGCTCTTTATTAAACTTTATACGACAATGTGCACGCAGGTGACTTCGGCCCAGCTTCCGTTTTGCAAACACATTCCCACGCCCTCCTCAATCTGTGGGAATATTTAAAAAGTCACCACACCATGAAAGCAAGAGCGAACCTTAAATGGAAAACTTTTAGAACCAATTTCAATGGAAAACGAATTCAAACAGGCTGACATACTAGTACCAACTCCGATCTCCATATACTTTGTCGTGATACTAATGTAAGCGAAATCGGTGTTTACATGCGATTCAGAATCTCTGACAAAGTCTTCAATCAAAGATCTTTCAATACCAAGTCAAAAATAATTTGCACCCTTTTCAAATAGTTCCTTTATATTAATGATACAGATCTAGTGGCTGACTTTGTAGCTGACATGTAAATAATAGTGGACATTTTCCTTAATGCGTGTACTGCATTTGGACTCAATACTAGCAAGAGGATGACCGAAATCATGTACACTCCACCAGCTGGAGAAGTTTGTGTGTAGCCTAACTTCTTCGTGGGAGGAAAAAACTTGAAGTGGTGGACAGCTTTGTGTATCTCGAAAATACGCTTAGTAGAGATGGCACGCTTGACGCCGAAATAAATCAGAGGATTACGAAAGCTAGCGTTACTTTCGGGAAACTCGAGAAGCGAGTCTGGTAAGATCAGAGTATTATAACAAACACAATGCTCTCTGTGTATGAGGCCTATGTTCTTAGTCTTGCTATATAGGTGCGAGGAGTGGATAACCTACAGGCATCATATGTATTTCGAGAGTACTGTATCACACCTGATATTGTTATATTTGAGAAGGCGGGCAACACCAGTGTTGAAAGAAGAAAAATTTTGAATTGGATACGTTGAGTCGGTCATGGTGTCAGAATGACGGATGGAAGTGCGTGTGCGTGTTGTAATTAACTGAAATATTGCAATACCGAAGAAGAGGAAAACGAAAAATAGGAAAGCTTCTCACAATGCGGAAAGTTTAACAAAATCTTTATATTTCAGAGGTATTATAATACACGCCACCACCACCACGTTGTTATACGTAGCGACAACCAACGATCGGAGAGTTACCTACACCAACAAGCCGGTAACATTTGGAGAGTGACTGCTATTGCTATTAACGCCATCACATCATCTGACGGATGGTGGGTTACCTGCAGAAACAGTTGGAAGTTTGTATACAGCAGTGCTTGGGAAGTCGATTACACCGACATTTGGGGAATAACTACTGCTGCTAACATAACGATGAGGGATTTGAATGGGTTAACGGAACCTGTATAACAAATCATTTCTCAGATTGTTTCTCATGCAAAGGATGTCACAACCAGGGTAAAACATTTAGAAGCTTCAGGTAAGTATATTGTATACAATATTCTGCATTGTATAACATTCTTAAAGTAGTGAACATTTATCTCATAATATTCCTTTGACCTTTAATTTTTTTATATTTTTATATATTTATTTCCTTTTATTTATTTATTTATTTATTTATTTATTTATTGCAGGGTCATGATATGCATCCTGATTACGCTTGAGGACCTCTAGATTTTCAGCTGCCAGTTACCAAATTCTCACTAAGGAAAGAAAACATCGTATTACATTTCAAAAACCTTGGACATGAAGACCAACAGAATTGTTATTGATATAAAACAAATTCGAACGTTTTACTTTTATTTGAAAACAAAACAAGATTTATTACTGTAGAAAAGACATATACAGTAAAGCAAAATTGAATCAAAACAAAATTAAGATTTTAACCTCTCATTGAATTTTGAAAAATAAAAAAATAGAGAGCATGTATATTAAAAATGTATAATTAGGCCTTTTAAAGATGTGGTTGTTTGCGTAAATGAAATATCATGTATACGTGTGAATATATATACATGTATGTCTCTGTGTGTATGTGTGTGTGTGTGTGTGTGTGTGTGTGTGTCTGTGTGTGTGTGTGCATTTATGTATATATGCATTATATATTTATATATTATACACATATATAGATAAATATTATATACTTACATATCTATATACATATATAATGCATTAATATATATATATGTGTATATATATATATATATATATATATATATATATATATATATATATATATATATATATATATATATATATACGTCAGTAGTTCATATACCTGAAAAAGAAGCACACTGTAAAGCATGAGAGCAGTAATATATTTCTTTAGGAAGTTAGATGTTATGGCCTGTGATAGAGTGGCCATTGGTTGTGCACCTATAAGGCGCTTAGCAGTATAGGCGACTTCGGTTATTTGAGTCTGACGAATCACCCATACTACAAAGCGCTTTATGGATGCGAAACCAATGGCCACTCTATGACCATCCATAACGTTTAACATACGTGTGTGTATGTATGTATGTATGTATGTATTATGTATGTATATATGGGTCGTACGTGTGATTGCATGCATGTGTCCGTGAGTGTATACGTGTGCTTGTGAAAGTAAGAGTGGGGCATCTTTTTACACATGTCAAACGTAGCGATGTTAACGATATAGATTTAAATGCTTGGTCGATTTATGAAGCAGTTTTGTGTTTTGGTGGGCTTTTGTTTGGGGGTTTTTTCCTCCCTTATTTGTTATCAGACTCAGTTTAAGAAAATTATAAATTTAGATGTTTGATAAGCTGAAGAAGCTTAACTGGCATTTATGGAAGTCGTAACCAAGATATGTGTGTTTAATAATCAGCAATAAAATAGACTACTTCGTTGATGTGAAACTGGGACACCTTAATATAAATGACATCACTAATTGATTATTTATTGTTTATGTAATTATTATTACTATTATCATCATTATTATTATTATTATTATTATTACTATTACTATTATGTTTTCAACATGTTTCACACAAGTTTTCGCTACTCTATCAAATGCACTTCTATGTTATTGTGGTGCAAGCAGCGTCGTATTTTGGTTGTGTAAAGTTGTGTTTGAGTTAACATAACTGTTTTGCTCTGTTATGCAGTTTCGTTACTTTGTTTATGGAGTTGATTTAATATTTCAGCTGTCATGTAGACAATTTGCTATTAGAGTTATGTTATTTTATTGGGTTGTAGTAGAGTTTGTGAAAATAATTATCATAATTACTATCTGGCAAGTGTATAGTGGTGTCCTATGTGTCTATTTTCATTCTGCTTCTAGTCTCTAATTAAACCCAACTATTTTTAAAACCCTAATTTCTTAAATAATTCTTTCTACTAAAGGCACAAGGGCTGAAATTTGGTGGGGTGGGGGGTGATCAACCCCGAAAGAATGAAAGGCAAAGTCGACCTCGGCGGAATTTGAACTTAGAACGTAAAGACGGACGAAATAGCGCCTAGCATTTTGCCCGGTGTGCTAACGATTCTGCCAGCCCGCTGCCTTAATAATGATAATAATAATAATAATAATAATAATAATAATAATAATAATAATTCTTTCTACTGGAAGAATAAGGCCTCAAATTTGGGGAAAGGTGATAGTCGATTACATCAAATCCAGTGCGTAACTGGTACTAATTTTATCGACACCGAAAGGATGAAAGGTAAAGTCGACCTCGACGGAACTTGAACTCAGAACGTAACGGCAGACGAAATACCGCTAAGCATTTCACCCGGCGTGCAAACGATTCTGCCAGCTCACCGCCTTAATAATAATAATAATAATAATAAAAATAATAATAAAAATAATAATAATAATAATAATAATAATAATAATAATAATAATAATAA
>NC_068982.1:38953635-38956607 GCF_001194135.2 Octopus bimaculoides | reverse complement strand
AATTTGAACTCAGAATGTAAAGACAGATGAAATGCCGTTAAGCATTTTGTCCGGCATGCTAACGATTCTGCCAGCTCACCGCCTTAATAATAATAATAATAATAATAAAAATAATAATAAAAATAATAATAATAATAATAATAATAATAATAATAATAATAATAATAATAAAAATAATAATAATAATAATAATAATAATAATAATAATAATAATAATAATAATAATAATAATAATAATAATAATAACAATGAAGAAGAAGAAGAAGAAGATGATGATGATGTCATCAGTGATATTATAAAAGAATAATCCAAGAACCTTTTAGAAGCCTTAAAGTAGTTGGTACGTTTAGGTTAGGGACCTGAAAAATACAGCACTTCCTCGGTGGATTATTTACTTTTACTGCTTATTAATGATTTTTTTTTTATTTCATAATTGGCAGTAGCCATGAATTTACGGGATATTATTACATAATCCCTATTTTCCAAGCAGATAAGGTAATGGTGCAATATCTCATCTCCCAACTGAGATCAAACCGACTTCTTCAGGATCTGAAGTCTGAAGTCATACTTATTAATAAATGCTGCGGTTGCTAGCAGCATTAAGCAGAATTATTAAATGAATTAGTCTGACTAAGCTTTTATCAATATTATTGAAAGCTGATGAAGCTAAAATTAATTAACAAAGCTTGTCAGCCAAGCTGATTCTTCGCTACATAAAAGATTATATTCTCTGAAGGGAATTATTTTAAATTATGTTTTTAATATTTAACATAAATCACTCGAAAAGAGTGAAAAGGAAAAATACAGAATGAAAGAAAAGAAATACACTAATAGAGTAAATGAAAGATGTGATCTAGAAATTAATCAATTTTAACTTTATTTTTTTTTTTAATTCCGGAGTTTAGATTGACATGAAAGGGGTAGGTTGTGATCCCAAACTAGAATAATGAGAGATTTCATTTTTCTGTTAGATGGAGTGACCTCTGTTATATTGGGTTGTTAAAAAATAAAGAGCATATGAAGAGTGGGAAAAAGAAAGTGATATTATTGTAGTTTCTGAAAAAAAAAGACAAATTTTGTGGATCTTTTGATGGGCTGAGTATGTTTGAGGAAGTGAATAATAAGTAGAGCAGAACTTCAGAAGACATCATATGAATCTCAGACATGCTTCACAACAGGTTTTCTTTTATCATATATCGATAAATTACACTTCTCAAATACATTCCATATTTTGTTTGAGTTTTTCACCTTTTACGAATTTTATGCATATGCTTCCTTTCGGTGAAGACAATTTTTCTGTAAAGAGGAAATATCTGTTCATTCCATGATGTTTGTAGCGATAACATGCTCCTTCACTTGCGTTTTCCAAGCGAAACTCTCATGTTAAGTATGAACATTAGAACCAACATCTGCTGGTTCTTTATTCTTCACGTCATTCTTTTCCTTATAAGCCTTCCACAGATAATGTAATAAATCTCCGGCAACTAAATCTGTAGAATTCTTTGCTATAACACGTAGGACCAAAAAACCATCATCTCGAAGATACTCCTTCGTAAATTTTTGACATAGTTTTCTGTCCTGTTTTGTCTGGATGGAATCCCACCATCGAATGTATTTAGTGACATAATCAATATGAGCCTGGGAGAAAATGAAGCGATAGAACCAGGACAAAAGATTAATGCATGAACATGCAGCGACAAACACAAACCAAAACCACAAAAAGATGAAAATTTTTTCGTTAAATAAATTGATTGGTAAAACACATTGAACGGTGTATCTTTGAAGATTTTGTAATTGACGAATTTGCAAGTCACACAGTGTTACTCTAGGAAAACGTGGACTTTCTTGCCAAACAGTATTACTGGCTAAAGATTGTAACACTTCCAGTCCGTAAACAGTATAATCGGTTGCCATAAAAGCATTCAGAAGGAAAAATTGGCCTATTACATTAGCCACATAGAGCATTTTCACAAAAACATAGAGGCCGGTAAGAAAAGTACCCTGGCGACGAGAACACAGAAAGCAACACATCCTCGATGATCTTTGTCGTAGTTTAACAAGGAAATTGAGTTTATATTCACGATAAGCTTCAAGCCAGCGTGTGAGAAAATGAGCTATGTTTTTAATAGTTTCCTCACGGTCATCTGGGGAACCTAACTGAGTCTCTTCAGCCATTGACACAATTTTATCAAGATTTAATCCTGATAATTCATGCGTTGATGTCCAAAGTATATTTGGAAATTTAAACATGAATGCTTGAAACAGTAATATTAGTGGCACCCACTGGTAGTAAGTAATCTGTTTGTCCTCTCGCTTGCGAATTTCAACTGGTATAACGTCTGTCATCGGTATGTAGTACGTGTTGGCAATCCAACAGTAGGATTTGGTGTAGTCGACAAAGGCATCTGTGAACTCGGCCGGACACCAACATTGAATAGCATCTCCGACATACTGACCTGTGCTAATTATGACCGCAAAGATGACCAATAACACAACAGTATAAAGATGGTTAAGGCGATCAACCCAGTCGTCATTTATGCTACCTCGTACTCGAGAGTAACTGCCAAAGTTTTCAATCAGTGAGCTGATCCTAATACGAAAAGAAAAACAAAAGAAATACATTAGAGACCTGAAGATAAAACACTGCAATTAATGTATAAAAATATATTACATTTGATAAAATATGTGTGTGTGTGTCTGTATATGTCTGTGTGTGTATGGGAGTTGCACATCAACTATCTCCATTTCTATACCTACCTTTACTTCATATCCTTTGAATATCGTTAATATCCATTTGAATACCCGTGTAAACCATTACACGAATTTAACAATTAATTAACATACTTTAAACAGTTCCCTGCAATTGAGTATTTGACATTTTAATGCTTACACATCATACTAAATCAAAACTCGCGTAAGACTTGATATTTTCGGTTAGTAAGCACTCGCACTCGCATATATATATATATATA
>NC_068982.1:38950660-38953170 GCF_001194135.2 Octopus bimaculoides | reverse complement strand
TGTGTGTGTGTGTGTGTGTGTGTGTGTGTGTGTGTGTGTGTGTGTGTGTGTGTGTGTGTGTGTGTGTGTCACGTGATCGACCAGACTATCCGATGTTACTATGCATCGCTGGTCACAATGCATTTTGCATCATTTTAGCTTTCGAATGATGCTACCCCGCTGGCTAGGCAAGCAGACCAACATTTCCCCTGATCGGAAGGCTAGTCCATCGCAGGGTTGCCCATTTACAGCTGAGTAGACTGGAGCAACGTGAAATGAAATGTTTTGCTCAAGAACACAATGTACAACCGGTCTAGGAATCGAAACGGCGATCTCACGATCGTGAGTGCAACATGCCTGGCTACTAGACCACTCGGCTCTACACAAAGAGACACACACATAGACAGACAGACAGACAGACAGACAGACAGACAGACAAACAGACAGACAGATAGATAGATAGATAGATAGATAGATAGATAGATAGATAGATAGATAGACAGATAGATAGATAGATAGAGAGAGAGATAGATAGATAGATAGATAGATAGATAGATAGATAGATAGATAGATAGATATTCCTCTCGTGACTTGAGTTTCATGCAAGGGTGTTCTTCAGGCGGGCTTTCCCTGTTCTTACTTAGTTTATAAAATTTGGCTGGAGTGAGTTAATCTTTTGTAAATGGTTATCATTCTCACTGGCTGATTTGTAATCGTTATGTTTTGTGGCAATCGTCTATGGCTGTCGTTTCATTTAATTCGATGTTTTTGTTGTTTTCATTGGTCGTCTTTGTTGTTGATTTATCTGTATCGCATTATTGCTTTGATGCGTTTTATCTCATTGCTGACATATTTTTTTCTAATTTGTCGTATTTCTGACATTTCGTTTTTCTCGCTTTGAGTAAGCATTTCCGTATACTCTTTAGTTAAGTATGTTTGCTATGAGCTTATTTACATGTCCCTTAATTTGTTTTATTTATATTTTTAGAGGAAGTGGTTTCATGCCTGGTTGTTCTATCTATCTATCTATCTATCAAATTTTGTGGTTGCTGACAATATGCCGAAGTCTGCGTCTCCTGCTTTTGTTGAAAGCGTTTGTGAAAGTATTTGTGTATGTGTGTGTCTGTGTGTATGTATGTGTAACAGAAAATGTATGTGTAACAGAAAATGTATGTGTGTGTATTGACTGCGACTTCGAAGTTTCAACCAGTTAAGGTATAATACAACGATGACTAGAGTAGCTGAAACTTCGAAGTCACGGTCAATAACATTCTTGTTTTAGAATAATAAATTTATACTCTACAAAAGTGTAACCTTTCAAATTAATGTAAAGTTGTTTTTATTATAACTTAACATAAAAGCAAACATTAATATATAGACTTTTGGTAGATTAGTAATATTTATCAAGATAAATTTGGGCGGAAAATCTCATTGATAACTTTAGACAATTAGGCCTCAAAATCATTGTTATTACCGATCTGTCAAAAATCGATTTCTTAAACTCCCAATCTTATAACCCGTACTATATGCCAAACAAAAAACTCTCCTACATGCATAAATTGTCCTGTCACCTGCCCACCCACCCCCACCATAGTGTTTAAAATTCTGATAGATAACGTTACCAGTAGGATATCAAGCATCTCTTCTAAAAACTTTGTTTTGATAAGGTAGCTCTCTACTATAAGAATGACCTAGCTAACAGTGGATTTAAAGATAAGGTATATTACAACCCTACTAGTAAAAATATCAATGATGAAAACTAACCTAAAATTAAACCTAGGAAAATAATTTGGTACATCCCACTATTTCTCCCTAAACGTTACAACTAACGTATGCAAAAAGTTTCTGTCTCTTTTAGATAAGTATTTCCTAGAACATCACAAGTACATACTCTCAATAAAATTATCATACAGCTACTCTCGTAATATGAAAAACATCATCACCCGTCAACATCAAGATTCCACTCTCAGTTGTAACTGTCACGACCCTGAACTTGCTCACTTGACCAGACGTGCATGATAAATTCCGTTGTATAAGAGGTAGAGGTAACAGCAACGCTTCATGATTAACTAACCGAAAAGAAGAATTACATGGGATTATGCGAAGGTGACTTGAAAAGACGTTATGCAAACTACCTATCTTCTTTCCGGCACATCGACTAAAGTAAAATACACTAAGATGGTTAGCCATGGACAGGGTTTGAATATCAACTCCACGTCACATACAATCAAGTGGAAAATTGTAGAAAAATCCATGCTATATATTAAATGGATCTAAGAGGTGCAACATAAGCGTAGCCGAACGATCGCATATCCTCTTTTTTAGATCTAAGAATTCTACCGCACTGCTGAATTCCAGATCAGAAATTTTCAGCAAATGCAAACATATGGAAAAATTTCTCTTGACGAATTGGACGACAACACTCTCTCCGGATTGAGCAGCTGTATCGCAGATTTTAGACCCTCCTCCATTGAATCTTTCTTCAACTACACACACACACACACACACACACACACACACACACACACACA
>NC_068982.1:38949840-38950650 GCF_001194135.2 Octopus bimaculoides | reverse complement strand
ATATATATACACACGCACATACATATATACACACACACATTTATATACACACACACACACACACACATACATACATACATACATATATATATATATATATATATATATATATATATACAAATATCCATGCACACAAATCGTTACAAACACATTGCAGAACCTCAGTCAACATGAACTTTACAGTAACCTCAATATTAAGCTTCCCATCAATAAATGTTCTGTTGTTACTTTTAAATTTTCTCTATGATAGCAACTATAATTTAGCATTTACACACACATATAGACGCATGCACACACACATAACCATTGATATATATAAAATATATCTACGTTTGTAGTTATACATATGTATTTGCATGCAAAAATAGATAAACTTATACATATACATACATACATACATACATACATACATACATACATACATACATACATACATACATGCAAATATCTATACAAAAAGCATGGCAATATTTTTATATAATCAGGACGTGAAACTCCAGACCGTAACTAGAAACTACTGAATCATAACAAAAAGGAAAACACTCCCGAAAAAACAGTTTACAGAGCAATCAAATAGGTTCATCTGGGACTCTCGATAGGAAGAGGTCCAGCTTTGATTTAAAAATTCCTACATCTACTTTGTGCAGATTCCTCAGGCTCTTTGGGAGAATATTAAAAAGCTGTGGGCCCCTGAATCCCAAGCTGTTGCAGTAACTGGTCCTGAAGCGCGATGGCATTGCTGGGATCTTTGGCACTATGCAGTGTCGTCCCGTTCTGGCATTGGTGTAGCTTTCAATGCCAAAATTTGGC
>NC_068982.1:38944879-38947587 GCF_001194135.2 Octopus bimaculoides | reverse complement strand
AGAATGTTATTCGCTCTAGTTGGTCTGAGAACAGTTTGCTCCATGAATAGGGCATTGATGAGGTTGAGCAGGCATTCCACCTGTGCTTGCTTGCGATAAGTCATTCCTGAGAGTATGAGACCTTCGGGCCATTTGACGTTGGGGAAGTTGAAATCACCCATAAGAAATATGGTCACATGGTGTTCCAGTTTCATGAGGATTTCTTTAATTCTAGCGAGGCAATCTTCAAATTTGCCTATGTGGTTTGGAGCATCCGGTGGGCAATATGCATTGCATATGACTATATTATGTTGTCTTATGTATACAACTAGGATGTCGCATACCGAATTTGAGTATGACGGTAAGACCTGGGGTGTGAGGTCGTCACGGATGTATACAGCAACTCCACCATGGCTCCTTTCCCTTCTGTCTGTTCGCAGTATGACATATTTTGGTACGTGTACTTCTGCATCCTCTATATCAGGGCTGAGGTGAGTTTCCACGAGTGCTATGCATAGGGCTTGATTGCATGCAGCAAGGTCTCTCAGGAAAGAAATTTTGCTTTTATTATTATATATATATATATATATTATTATTATATATATATATATATATATATATATATATATATATATATATATATAGTGTGTGTGTGTGTGTGTGTGTATACGATAAAAATAATAATCCCTGGATGAAATTTATTTTAATGCATCGCTACGCCCGTCTCCTCGATTCACATGTTCCTTAAGATCACGTTCCATATCCCTGGGATGATTACAGTACAGTCCCTAGTATCCATGGACATCAAATGGATCATGTCCATGCGTTCATTTCTTGGCTGTATAACTGAGAGATTTACGGAACGCATAGCTATGTATTATTTATAAATTCCATCCATGGATTATTATTATTATTATTATTATTATTATTATTATTATTATTATTATTATTATTATTATTATTATCATTATTATCCTACAATATATCTCCACATATCGTTGCGACCTAGAAAAAACTGGTTTTACCAGTGATATCTTTAGGCTGTAGCCGGCATAATAAAACATGAATAAACAGAAAATTTTTACATGCACCATAACATTATCACATAACTAAGAGACGAATAACATGTGTCTAATCGTTATACATTATAATTTTTCAAATTCACCGCACAAGCGTTTTGACTACTTCTTCTAGCGTGTAAAAACTGCCTGTTGACAGCAGTTTTCTCTTGTGTTTAAATGTACACTATTTTATATTGAGAATATGTTGTCTATTGACTTTTTATACATGCTAGCCACTGGTAGTGAAATTTCTAAAACATACTCACTATCCAATATTTTACACACACACACACACACACACACACACACACACACACACACACACACACATATATATATATATAAATTTTCAGAGTGAGATTTTAGAACATTTATAAACAGCTGTAAGACCTATTTATAAATGTTCTAAAATCTTTCATAGCCTTGGATTTTTATCTCATTCTGAAAAACTTTTTTTTATATATACGCATGTTGATATATGACCTATGTTGGACTCCTTATTCGCATAATTACCGAACCTGGATGCTTAATTATAGTCTGTCCATAGCACTTACTCAGCATTACCTGACACCTTTGGGTCTTATTGACACTATTACCTCTTATAACCTCTATATATATGTGTGTGTGTGTGTGTGTGTGTGTGTGTGTGTGTGTGTGTGTGTGTGTGTGTGTGTGTGTGTGTGTGTGTGTGTGTGCGTGTGTTTAAGGGAGCGGATGCACGTATATAGGCACGAAATTGTTATGATCTTTTGGGCTACGGCTGATGGGGAAACAGTTACGTCTTGTATGTGAATATTCCGTTTGGTCTGCTTTTGTTGAATTTTTGGAACATTGGGCCAAATGTCACGCACTAAAGCAATCTTTCTCTCTCTCTCTCTGTATGTATGTATGTACGTATGTATGTATCTATATATATTAAGAATTACAATTTTGTATTTTCACGTGGAATAAAGTTTTTACACTCTGCTCAACTGTGAAAGCGAGATACACATGCAATGTAAAGCACACACACACACACGCACACATGCAAAAACGCTCCCCATTCTGTAAAGGCACAGCATAAGCAGTTTTTATTCAATTTCTGTGATATCTTTATTTCATACCAGAGTTAACTCACACTTAATGTGTTTAATAGCATTGTGCGTTAGTATGTGCAATGAACATGAACATGAGACATTCAATGAAATTAAATACAGGATTCCATGCATTAAATCAGCATTTCATAGTGAAATAGAAATCTTATACGTTGAATATATTAAGATTACAACTTCAGCCTGACAGATACTATGTACATTGTGGGTTGGTATGTGGATGGATGGATGGATGGATGGATGGATGGATGGATATGTGTTTGTGTGTGTGTGTGTGTGTGTGTGTGTGTGTGTGTGTGTGTGTGTGTGTGTGTATGCAGCTATGTATGTCTCGATAGGTGTATGTGTATAAATACACGCGTGTTGTTTTTCTATATCCGGTATATCCGTATTGATATATATATAAAGGATTATTGTATATGTATATATAAAAATATATATAAAAAATATATATATAAAAATATATATAAAAAATATATATATAAAAATATATATAAAAAATATTCTTTTAATGTGCTTGTTCCCTGGTATTAAATTGATCTTAATTGATATCCAATTTTTTACCGTATTGATATAT
>NC_068982.1:38943327-38944666 GCF_001194135.2 Octopus bimaculoides | reverse complement strand
ACAGACAGACAGACAGACAGACAGACAGACAGACAGACAGACAGACAGACAGATAGATAGATAGATAGATAGATAGATAGATAGATAGATAGATAGATAGACAGATAGATAGATAGACAAATGCAAATATACAGGGATCGTGGGAAGAGATTATACGATTAAACAACTGAAACCCCAGCCGAAACCAAAATATATCCTGTTACTTTGTACATACATACATCCTGACCCGAATCAAGTGGGTTGCCACTCGACTGATTGTCAGTAAATCGCTGATAGATATTCTGTAGCCTATCGCTCAGATGAGTGCAACTACGATAATAGTGTCTGTTCCCCAGAACCAGCTGGTTCCCTACCTGCTATATACAAACACCTGAGCCTCTCGTGTGGGTTTAGTTTGCATCTGGGCAGTGCTGAAAGAAATTGTGCAATATACCATGCAGTGAGAGCGAACTCAAGTCATGTGGTTGCGAAGTGATCTTCATAATCGTTCCACCATCGTTATATATACATATACATGTTATATACAAGCATACACACATACATACAAACATGTGTGCGCAAGTGTGTGTGTATGTGTGTGATTATTCAATTTTATTTCAAGAGCCGCTTTCTAACTAGATCCAAGGCTCCTTCATTAGAATTTCTCCAACACCAGCAGGGCATCAGTGCATGTGGAGATATGTAAACATTTTTATGCATATATTCTCACGCATATAGTTGCATGTCTAGGCATGCACGTATATACTTAAATGGTAAAGCTCTGGACAGTTTTACAATTTTTTACTGTTCCAATGCTTGCTCAGCTTGAATCTACAGTCGTTGAATCAGCTTTCTTTTTTCTGGTTTTGAGAAGCTTAATTTCTCAGAACTGGTGCTTAGGCAGTTTGTTGCATATCTCAGTGTCCCAATAATTACAGGTATAAACCTGAACTTGTAATCTGGGTGAAGTAACTTTCAATTTCTTGTAAAAGAGTTTTCGTTTTCTCTTATCTTTAGCTTTATATTTGTATGTATGTATGTCTGTATGTCTGTATGTATGTGTGCATGTATGTATGTATGTATGTGTGCATGTATGTATGTATGTATGTATGCATGTATGTATGCATGTATGTGTGCGCGCGTGTGAGTGTTGAGAAATATACAAAATAAATATTGCAACACAAAGTATGCGTGTAAGTAAATATAAAACGCAAATATATGTGCAGACATGTTAGCACATGTAGGTGTTATGCATGTTCTGATTACACATACACACACACACACACACACACACACACATAAACACACACACACACTCACAAATACACATACACACACACACATATATATAAATATATAT
>NC_068982.1:38940454-38943240 GCF_001194135.2 Octopus bimaculoides | reverse complement strand
TGTGTGTGTGTGTGTGTGTGAAGGTGCGTTTTATATTTGCTTACACGCATACTTAGTGCATGACTGGCTGGGGAACACATTCGCCATTGAAACCGGGAAACCGGGCCCATGAGCCTGGCCAGGCTTTAAAAGGGCACCTAACATAAAATAAAAATATTTATATATGTATGAACATAGATGTGTATGTACGTATATATCTATATCTGTATGTATGCATGTATGTCTGAAAAACAACTTTCTTCCAAACAATGCCCCACCTTAAATAGCCACCTGGTTTTTCCATTTTTAAAGACCAAGAATCAACTTGTCATTGAAAGAACTAACGAGCTGTAAACACAATTTTCTTTCTTCTTTCACTCTTCCTTCTTTCTCGCCTTCTCTTTCCCATTGACACTCCTTTCAGATACACAGGCACACACATACACACACACACACCAACAAAAAAACACACAAACACAAAAACACACACACACAAAAACACACACACACTCTCTCTCTCACTTTACCCCCATTCCTTACACTCTCTTACTATCCTATATATCTCTCTCCATCCCTACACATTCAATTATACTATAAAAAGAGACAAATTCTCTCAAGAAAAATTAAATCTGGAGAATCTACTAAAATAGATGCAAGCGCTAATTTATAAAAACATGACATATTAATAAAAATTTGTAAATGTACAACCATCCAGATATCTGAGTACCTTATTATTTTTTCTACACTCTTTCTCCTTATCCCTCGCTGGTCACATGTGACCGGCTATTGTTTTCTTTCTTCTCTTGGCCACTGCCAAGCTAGCACGAACTTTCTTCTCTCTTCCCCTCAAGTTCGTCACATCACAGCGTTTAGTATACAGATATTTTTTTCACGTCTGGCCTACAGCCCTTCTTGTTTATTTTCAGTATCGTTTTCCTGTCGTGTTTTGTTTGCCACTTAATTCCTCTGCATTACAAATTTAATCTAATTTAATTTGTTTCCGCGGGAAGAGCTATTCTAACAATACGTCCTGCCCTAACTCTTCGAAACACTTAGTTTAGAATAGGGGCAGCTGATGAAGAAAATATTCTCTATGTATCCTGTTTGTCTTCTGTGCTCTGTTTATGTTCTGTTTTTCATTTTGTCCACGTTTTTTTGTGACGTCCTGTACCCAGATATGCATCTATATATACATGTAGATGTAGGTATGTACATACATGTACGTATATGTGTGTGTGTGTGTGTGTGTGTGTGTGTGTGTGTGTGTGTATGTGTGTAAATGTATATAAGAGAATTACAATGAATACGGAGATTAGTACATTTTTCTTTTATTCTTTTACTCGTTTCAGTCATATGACTGCGGCCATGCTGGAGCACCGCCTTTAGTCGAGCAAATCGACCCCAGGACTTATTGTTGAATAGTGTTAACAAAATTCGTTTAAAACAGTGCTTTATTGATGTCTGCCTGGAATTTTTAATCCCTTTCTTCTTCTTCTTCTTCTGATATTATTATTATTATTATTATTATTATTATTATTATTATTATTATTATTATTATTATTATTATTATTATTATCATTATCACATTATCATTATTATTAGGCGGCGAGCCGGCAGAATCGTTAGCAAGCTGGACAATATGCTTAGCGGTATTTTGCCCGTAGCTACGTTCTGAGTTCAAATTCTACCGAGGTTGACTTTGTGTTTCATCCTTCGGGATAGATAAAATTAAGTACCAATGAAACACTGGGGTCGATGTAATCGACTAGTCCACTCCCACCAAATTTCAGGCCTTGTGCCTTTAGTAGAAAGGATTATTATAATTATCATCAACATCATCATTATCTTATAATAATTATGGAGGAGGTAGAAGTAGTGGTGAGTGAAATGTGCAATTTTTTTTTAACTAAGTTTTTTTTTCCTGCGTTACTTAGCCCGTCTGTAACGCTTTCACATGATTAGTTGAAAGGAAAGGCGAAAAGTGAAAGAAAAAGGAGAAAAAGAAGGTAACGTGAAGAGTGAAAGAGAAGGAGGGATAGTGCTGTGTATTAAGTCTATAAAATTGTGCATAAAGTATATTAAGTGTTTATATAAAGTACATTAAGTAATTGTATCCCAATTTTTTTCACTGTTCCTTCAATGGTTAGCAGATGAGCGACTACCTTTTGGTACAAACGCAATACAAGTTACACTTTCAGGTTTTTTTGAATAAAGTGTTCAGAAATAACCCAATACGTTTACCATTAATTCCGTAAAATATTCACGTGTTTTGCTAGTTATTATTATTATTATTATTATTATTATTATTATTATTATTATTATTATTATTATTATTATTATTATCCGGGCGCATACCGTGCTAGCTCTCAGCTACGTTCCAGGTTACGGCTATCCGCGACGATAAGTATTTATCGTGTATGACAACTAGGAGTTGTCATTCATGCTGTAAATTCCTCTGATGGGTAATTCTATGTTCGCTTCACTGGATGGTAATATTATCTGGAGTGTATATTTGCAATAGTTATAACGATAAAGAATATAGAGACTGATACATCTTCAAAATTTATTTCCTTTTATTTCACAATGTCATACAGCATATTTTTATTGTTCCAACGACCTACACTTGTTTCCGTAGAACAAGTATGAGCAGTTGCATATGCAACCGGGCATAATTTTCTGTGCTGCTTCGTTCGCCCGATTGCATATGAGAGAGAGAGAGAGAGAGAGAGAGAGAGAGAGAGAGAGAGAGAGAGAGAGAGAGAGAGAGAGAGAGAGAGAGAGAGAGAGAGAGAGAGAGAGAGAGAGAG
>NC_068982.1:38934931-38939267 GCF_001194135.2 Octopus bimaculoides | reverse complement strand
TATATATATATATTCTCTTTTACTCTTTTATTTCTTTATTTGTTTCAGTCATTTGTTTGAGCGCCGCCTCTAGTTGAACAAATCGACCCCAGAACTTATTCTTTATAAGCCTAGTACTTATTCTATCGGTTGTCAAGCGGCGGTTGGGGGACAAACACAGAGACACAAACATATATATATATATATATATATATGACGGGCTTCTTTCAGTTTCCGTCTACCAAATCCACTCATAAGGCTTTGGCCGGCCCGCGGCTATAGTAGAAGATACTTGCCCTAGGACTCGGAACTATGTTGCTGGTAAGCAAGCTACTTACCACACAGCCAATTATTTAAGTAGTGGGTCTGATCCTAGTAGTTGGGCAATGAAGCATGTTCACTGCCTATGTCTATCTGAAGTCATCAACGGTATTTACATAATTGTCGCTGGATCTACATCAGGAATTCCCCAAAGTTCGTTGAGTATATAATAAATAGTAGAGACGGAAAATGAAATCTCGTATATTCCATTTTCCATCTTTATCATTTGTTCTATATATAAACAGTGCGTTTGTGTGTATTATACATTACCATAATTTTACCATAATTGTTTATGATTAGATTCTCTTAGAATTTAAGCAATAAATTTTGTAAATCTAAAAATATATATTCTCTCTCTCTCTCTCTCTCCTTCTCTCTCGCTTACATACACTTGCATACAGATACTCCGAACTTGTTGGTCTAGAGCCAACATTTGAAGCCATTATTATTGTTCGTGTTGGACTTACATCGTATTAGCACTTGTGGGTTCGTTAAAGTTTGTCGAAAACAGTTTGTTTATTATTACGAAGTTTTGTTAAAACTTTGAATGATGACTACTACTTCAATTTTGAGGTTTTTGTACTTTGACAATTTTATAATAATAATGATGATAATAATAATAGGAACGATCAAGAAAGGTACTGACAATTTTTTTTACCAAATCCCTGGGAAACCAACAATCTGTGAGACTCAGAAAATTGTGTTCACATCAACCTCCCACATTTTCAGGAAATTTCTCTCCATCTGATAAATACGTTTCATCTTTGGTTCAGACCCAGTCGGAAGATGAAATAAAATGCAATTATATTGGTAAATAATAATAATAATAATAATAATAATAATAATAATAATAATAATAATAATAATAAATTCGTTTTATTTAATAATAATAATAATAATAATAATAATAATAATAATAATAATAATAATAATAATAATAATAATAATAATAATACCAGGTAGTGGCCACGCTCTGATACAGTACCAGGCAGTGGCTATGCCCTGATGCAGTACAGCTTGCATCTTAAGGACAGAAAAGATTATCAGGAGGTTTCTAAGCACTTGAAAGACTATTGAAAGCTAGTGGATACTTAAGGTTACAGGTAGTAACCCGCTACCTACATAAAACCTGCTAGGAATGAGACCGAACCTGAGTCAAATCAATGATGATAATAATAATGGTTTCAAATTCTGGTACAAGGTCAAGTTTTGGAGAAAGGGGAAGTCGATCACATTGAATCCAATGTTCAACCGGTACTTATTTTATCGACTTCGAAAAGATGAAAGGTAAAGTCGATCTCGGCGGAACTTAAACTCAGAGCGAAAGACGAACGAAATGCCACTAATCATTTTGTCCGGCAAGCTACCGATTTTGCCAGCTCACTGTCTTAATAATAATAATAATAATAATAATAATAATAATAATAATAATAATAATAATAATAATAACGATAATAATAATAATAATAATAATAATCCTTTCTACTAAAGACGCAAGGCTTGAAATTTGGGGTAGGGGACAGTTGATTACATTGACTCCAGTACTTGACTGGTACTTAATTTATCGACCCCGAAAGGATGAGAGGCAAAGTTGATGTCCGCGGATTTGAATTCAGAACATAAAGTCGGACGAAATGCTGCTAAATATTTTGCCCGGCATGCTAACGATTCTGCCAATAGCAGCAATTTTGAAGAAAAGGCAAGTCGACTACGTCAAACCGTTCAAATTAGTTATCGGTGGTATGAAAAGCTCCAGTGTGAAAATTAGCTACATTTGTCAGAGGGATTAATTACAAAACTCCGAAAGACGCCCTGAAAAATAAAACCAAGCATATCATATAACATTGTAAACCTGATTATTAGGCACATGACATATATATATATAAATATATATATATATATACATATATATATATATATACATATAAATATATATATGAATATATATATACATATAAATATATAGATTCAGATGAATTAGGTACTTAAGTTAGGCACCGGAATTTAGTACGGTATTATCCATACAATTTCAAAATAAGGTAGTTAAAACCAAAATAAGCAACAAGGATATTCAGAGGTAATGCAGTACGACCGTTTCAAGCAACTGCATTTAAATGGACAATGCAATCATTACATCAATTTAAATGCAGAGCAATCCTCAGCTGCATAAAGACATAGAATTAAATTAAATTAAAATGGGTGGACACATTAGTATAATTTTACCTAAAAATTCTTTAGAAATGGCCCGTGGTCCCAGTGGAGAAATTCTTTAGTTTCAGGTTATATACCGAAACAGCTCCTAACCCAGTCTGTCATCCCAGTTTTGAAACAGGGAAACAGATCCCTCGAAGTCAATTATCGCCCAATCTCACTCACCTCCCACATCATTAAAGTGTTCGAAAGAGTGGTAAGATCAAGGACAGTTGGCTTCCTGGAGATCCACAAACTCCTAAATGCAAATCAGCATGGCTTTTGCTGTGACAGGGACTGTCTAACACAGCTCTTACATTGAGGATATACTTAAATCCTTGGGAACAGGTTCGAACTCTGATGTCATATATCTTGACTTCAGTAAAGCGTTCGACAGGGTTGACCATAATATCTTACTCTCAAAATTGGCAAATGTTGGAATCCGTGGAAAACTTCCACACTGGATTGAGTATTTCCTGGCGAATAGAACACATGTTGTGGTCGATGGAGTCCACTCAAACCCAGCAAAAGTCACCAGTGGTGTCCCGCTCCTCTTTATAATCTACATAAACGACCTTTCCAGCGTCGTAAATCACTGCAAAGTGAAAATATTTGCTGATGACACTAAGGTCCAGCAAATCATCAATGAAGAAGATGACCGAACTCAACTCCAGTCTGACCTATACGCGGTGAGTCAATGGACAGACAAAAACAAAATGCAACTAAACGAGGGAAAATTCGAACTGATGCATTTTGGAAGAAAGACTATACTAAAATAGCCATACTCTCTTCCTTCATGGGAACCGCTCACAGCATCTAATAATATCAGAGACCTAGGTGTAATTGTTGATAACAATCTCAGTTGGAGTGCCCACATCAACAATAAGGTCGATATAGCTCGTAGGATGAGCTCCTGGATCTTAAGAACCTTGCGGTCCAGAGAACAAGGTGTCATCATTCCACTTTTCTCCTCCTTTGTACGGCCACACCTCGAATACTACTGCCCTCTGTAGTCTCCTCAAACAAAACAAAACATTTCGAAAATTGAATCACCCCAGAGGGCACTCATTAACGAATTCAGGGCATGACTGATCTCGATTACTTCGATCGCCGCCTTAAAGCCTTGAAACTTTACTCTCTCCAGTACCGCCGCGAGCGATACATCATTTGCACGATGTGGAGAATATACCGCCAGCATTGCCCAAACGACCTGAACATTAGTTTCAAGGCTGGGACCACGGGCCATACGTCCCCTGCTCAACATGTAGGTACACTGCGACACAATTTCTTTTCCTCAACAGGCCCTGCCCTGTTTAACATTGTCCTAAAACTGATCAAAGAGGAAAAGGATCTCATCATATATATATAATTGAAAAAATTTGTAGTCAACAAAAAGGAGTGCGGTTGTGATTGAAAATAAATGTCCAACCGTTGACTCTATAATTTTTTTTAACTATCTATTCACATACGACAGAAGCCCAAATGCAAATCTGGAAATACGTATTATACTACTAGTGGATAGCACAGGGTGAAATCTGAAGGTGGACAAACTTTATACACGCACACACACATATAACAATCAATAATATGTACGAAGAAAATCCTATCTTTATCTTAGATTACACCTTAAAAATCCAACAACTGTTTCAATTGCATTATCATATACATACTAGTTTGATAAGTGCCAACTCACGAAACTCTAGGACCTTGAATCACTTCTGCTAAATATTAATAAAAATATACATATACTCATATTTTGAGTTCTAATTTCCTGTTTGCATGACGAAACCTCTGTGTGTGTGTGTGTGTGTGTGTGTGTGTGTTTGCGTGTTTGCGTGGCTGTGTG
>NC_068982.1:38934074-38934921 GCF_001194135.2 Octopus bimaculoides | reverse complement strand
GTTTGCATGACGAAACCTCTGTGTGTGTGTGTGTGTGTGTGTGTGTGTGTTTGCGTGTTTGCGTGGCTGTGTGTGTGTGTGAGAGAGAGAGAGAGAGAGAGAGAGTTTATATAGAAGAGCAAGTAAATAATTACCTGACTTTCACCCAAAGTTTCTTCGAACCTAAGTTTGACCTTGATCGCTCAAGTTTTCTTTGCTGTGTTGCAGAGTATAAACATGGCCGCTCCGCTGATACCAAGGAAGAACAGAGATCAATGATACAATTTCTCTGGTCAGCGGCTGAAATTCATATACAGGCTTCCAGTAAAATTCCGAGGCAGCGCTCTACTGCGTATGTACGAGTGGATCGAGATCTATTGTCAAGTTAAGAGTTGTAGTTGCCTGACAATGCAGGTCACATATACCGCCCACATCAATGAAACCATTGAAAAATTGGGTTTTCACTTCTATGCAGTCCGGATCCCCCACCCTTCTGAATATATGTATATAAATGTGTGTGTGTGTGTGTCAGTTTTCAGTTTACTTCAAGATTTCTTGCCGGTAAAGAAAGAACCGGTTTCTAACCTAGATCCAAGTTTCCTTCATTGGAATTTCAACATCAGCAACAGGGTATTTTGTTTGTATGTATGTATGTATGTATGTATGTATGTATGTGCAGATTTGTATGTTTTATATATGTATCCTCATGCGTATAATTACATATCTAGACAGAGGTCACAGATGTGTGACAAAAGATTTCCAGACAGTGGACATGAGTTAAAATAAGAACAGTAATGAAGAAGGTATATAAAATGCGTGTTTAATTGGTAAAAAAAAAGTAACTGTCCCGAAATACAACAATGCATAT
>NC_068982.1:38932721-38934042 GCF_001194135.2 Octopus bimaculoides | reverse complement strand
GTATGTATGTTTATATATTTTAATGAGTTATATCTGTCTATGACCCGAAGAGACACTTACTTGGAATATCCCTGAAACAGCTGTAAGACACTATTATGCATTTTTGCTTACTTCGTTTCACCATTAAACTAATTTAATTGAACTAAGCTTGTCCTGCCGTGATTCTGTTTTCCTCTTCTTTAAATTATATATATATATATATATATATATAAACATGTGTGTGTGTGTGTGTGTGTGTGTGTGTGTGTGTGTGTGGCACGTGGCTTAGTGGTTAAGGTGCTCACGATCGCAAGGTCGTGAGTTCGCTACATGGCGGCGCAACGTTTCCTTGAGCAAGGCACCTTACTTCACAGGGTCAGCCTAATCACATTCTGTGTCACGCTGTATCTCCCTGAGAACTATATCAAGGGTTACGCGTGTCTGTGAAGTGCTCAGCCACTTGCACGTAAATTTCATCAGCAGGCTGTTCCGTTGATTGGATCAACTGGAAGACTCGTCGTCGTAACAGACAGGATGCCATTTAATCCCGTTGTTTACCTATACAACTATGCGTGTGTGTGTTGTATATAGCTTCTATCTTTTATCTTTAATTTGTTCCAATCATCTGACTGCGGCCATGCTATGGCACAGCCTTGAACTGTTTCACTCGAATGAATTGACCCCAGGACTTTTTATAAGCCTATTACTTATTCTATTGGTCTATTTTGCCGAACCGCTGGTTGCGGGAGCATAAACACCTCAACACCTGCTGTCAAGCGGTGGTAGGGGACAAACAGAGACACAAAGACACACACACATACACGCACACACATATACTATATATACAGGACAGGCTTCGTACAGTTTCCATCTACCAAATCTACTGACAAGGCTGTAGAAGACACTTGCTCTAGGTACCACACAGTAGGACTGAACTATAAGGTCGGGAAGCAAGCTTCTTAGCACACAGTCACGCGTGTGTGTATATACATATATATATATATATTATATACTAGCAGAAGTGCCCGGCGTTGCTCGGGGCTTAATTGTTTTAAAGTACTGTTGATGATTCTACTCAATTATGATTATTGAGGGAAAGTTTGCTATAAGTTGAAAACCAACCAATCAATTTGCAACTGGACAGAAAGCCTTGCCTAGAGCATTGCAGCACTCTGAGAAGTGGGTAACAATAGAATGTGAGGTGGCCCTGAAAAAGCTGTGTTATTGTTCTCACAATTGTAACAATGTCTTAGCAATGCAGATGACTTAAGACACGCACGTACTGTATCAGCTCTATTCCCCTTGGGAATAACTGGCAGTGTTTGCCTGAAGTCCCCTGAAA
>NC_068982.1:38928819-38930765 GCF_001194135.2 Octopus bimaculoides | reverse complement strand
TATGTTGAGGGGAGAATGCACATTTTGCCGATGTTTCTTGGGTCAGCGTCATTATTGATGCCATCACGCAAATGGATGTAGGAATCTGATCGCAGCTTCTTCTAAGTGACAGGTATTTGCATGTATCTGTGTATTTGTATGTAAGTGTATAAGTGGCATTTCATGTGCGGAATAAAAGGTGAAAGTTGTTACAGAAAGAGGAAATGACATTGTGTTACAGGGGAAAATATTTATTTGACTCTCTTTTTCTTTCGTTTCTCTGTTAAGGTTTAGTTCCCGCCAATTAGAATGAGGTCATTGGTAACCATAGGTACATATATATGTGTGTATTTACGGATGATTGGCAGTGTGTCTGTTTATTTGACTCTCACTCTCCTTCGTTTCTTTGTCTTTTTTCTTGGATCGTTAGTAAGCGTTCATAAGAGAAAGTAGCAATTGAAACGATGTGTAAGAGGAATAGAAATAGTTAATTTTAGAGGGGCAAAGTAATTGTGTATGTAGTTTTAGTATCTGTCATCACAGTATCGAAATGTGATTGTTTCAGTTTTGATAGTTTTCTTTTTCTCCTTCCTTTCTTTTTGTATTTGTTGTTGGAATTTTCGTAAAGCTTCATAAGAGAAAGTAGGAGTTGAAAGGATTTGTATTAGAAAGACGAAATTAGATTTTATTAGGGAGAAAATGTTTACCTCCGTAGTTTTACGGATTTTATTCATTATTATGAAATTTTTGGAGTGAAAAAATGACGCAGTGACCTAACTTATTGTATTTAGAATATTAATTGCGATTGTTTAATCGAAGAAATTTTGAATTGTGTAAATGTATGAATTTTAAACATACACACACACAGAGTAGATTTGCCTTTTATAGTATAGATACATACACACGGACACGCGCGCGCCCACATACACACACAAACCCATACAAACACACAAACTCACACATATGTACGTATGTACCTATGTATGTATGTTCCTACAATGAATCTTGAGATTCCATTGTTGAAAATTCTAGGAAAAACATTACTTCAAAAAACACATTGTTTTGTATTCGTCACCTATTGTGTAAACATTCAACCTGCTTTAACTTCTCACAGTCAGTATTCCTAATACGTACACGTATGTGTGTATGTATACGGATGTGTGTATGTGTGTATGTATACGGATGTGTGTATGTATATGGATGTGTGTATGTGTACGGGCATTTATATATGTATGGGTTTGTATTTCTACATCTATATACGTATGTGCACACGCTTAAATAGAAATCGGAGATTGAATAGAAATATAAACTTAGAAATTGGAGATTGAAACTTAGACATAAGTGAGATCATTTGAACAATTGGTCTCTTCAACCAGCTTTAGTCGTTACAATACTTACGAAACTAGTACTTCAGCAAAATCAAACCGCAAATGAACAAATTCCAAAAGTTATTAGAAATGCATATATTTAAAAGTTAATGAAAACTATGATTATGTGTCAATGAAACTTCAAACAGCACTGGAGATACGAAAAACGAGGTTAATGAGGTAATATTTTGGAGACAGTGAAACTGTATGTAATTGTCAGTTTACAGTATTTCATGGACTACTTTATGGATGATTTCATGTGACTGCGCATAATGTAATGTATGTGTGTATATAGATATATATAGATATATGTGTGTGTGTGCGTAATATATATATACATACACACACACACGCATACATACATATATATATATATATAGAGAGAGAGAGAGAGAGAGAGAGAGAGAGATACGTGTGTGTGTAATATATATATATATATACATACATGCATATATACATACAAGTATATATATACATATGCACGTACATACCAATACATATATACATATATACATATATATATATATATACACATTCATAAAATATATATATACATATATATATATATATATATATATATATATATATATATATATATAT
>NC_068982.1:38922319-38928543 GCF_001194135.2 Octopus bimaculoides | reverse complement strand
ATATATATATATATATATATATATATATACATATGTATACAAATTATATGGTAAGAAAATTAAAACAACACACCACTTAAAATGAAGTTAGCTGAAAGCATGAATGAAAAATAAGCCACGAAAAAAAAAACACACACACACACACACACACAAACGCATCTACACTTTTTTATAAAAAAAATACTTACACTGAAAAGAAATTATCGTCACTACTACTCACTGGTATCGACATTTTGGTTTGTGGCTGAGGTGTAAATGTTATCCCAAGAAAAAAATATTTATTAGTGAACACAATCAATTTGTTTATACGTCCGTAGTCTTTATGACAAGTGTGTCATCTAGAAGGATATATGAAAGTGCTAAACTGAAAGTTATATAAATGGGAATTTTCAAGTGAGGACAAGTGTGAGGCTATTTTCTATAAATATCGTAAGGGAAAGCACAACACATAAATGTAAATATTTTTGTCATATCGAAAGGTTTTTGACAGTCATTGGAAAGTTATCAGAAAACAGTGATAAAATATTAACATCAACAACGGCAGTAAGTTCAAAGAGAGAGTAAATTTATCAAACGATATGCTAATGCAGTTTTCGTCTAAAAAAAAATCAAACCAATGAGACACAAGATAAATTAGTGTTAATCACTCTACATTTTTTACGACTAATAGCTCTCTAAAAATACGTGTTTTCAAATTTTGGCTCAAGGGTCAATGGGTAAGTCGATAAGATCGACTCCAGTGCTCAAATGGTACTAATTTTATCGACCCCAAAAGTATGACAGACAAAGTCGACCTCGGCGGAATTTAAACTCAGTAAGTGAAGACGGACGAAATGTCGTTAAGCATTTTTGCCAACGTGCTAACGATTCTGCCAGCTCGCTGATGGTGGACTCTTCGAAAGAAACCTTCATGGCTCACTGCAGATGAAGGCGGCTGCAGCAATGCATGGCGGAGTTCAGAGAGTAAGATGCAGCAAAGAAGATATCTTATTCATTCGCTGCATTTGTCTTCTCCATCCCTAGTCTTCTTGTTCTGGTTTTGCCACTGGATTAAAGATGATCAAAGACGAGAGAATGAAGTTGACTCTGCGCAACTCTTCTTCATTATAAACAAAGCCACCGCGCAAACCGTCAGTCATCCTTAACGATGATTAGGTGGTCCTTGCTGCTCCGACGGACAAACATGACTGCACACACACACACACACACACACACACACGCACACACGCACACACACACACACACACACACGCACACGCACATCCACACATGTCGAGTAACTTGACTCCGTTTCTTTCTGATAAAGGTAATTATACGTTGAATTTCCTGTAACGCTGAGGTGCTGTGACTTACCCGATGAACGCCTATCCATGATGAAATCTCCTCACAATGGTATCTTGGTTTTCTGAGGAGTATGCGCACAGCTCATTACCAAATCAGTTTCCATATACTTCAAAGATGATCCTGGACTCAATTTTACAGTATCCGATTCTCCCTTTCACTAGTAGACGCTACTCGTAGGTCTACTGTAACAGTTAAGATTTAGCTTCCGTGGTTGCATTACAATTCTTTTTTCGGTGGGATAGCGATCTGCGAAATTTAATGGTTTTTGAACTTTGCCCTTATGGGTTTTACTAACGGCCCTGTAAATTCAACAGTTCATCTGACAACTTCATTTGTCTTGCCATATACATAGTTAGCCGGTCGACTTAAATTTTCTACATGCCTATAAGATCGTTTGCTTAAATTCACCTGAAGACAACGGATTTTTGTCGTGATGCAATCGAAGTTTACATCAATAAAATGCTGCTGAAACAGCTGTTGTGAATTTTAAACTCCACTTGTGTTCTTCTCATATATATATATATATACCGTATGACTTTCTTGCTCCGTGTTCCTTTATAACCCTCGCGTTAGTTGCAACAGAATGACAGTGTTGAAAATCAAGTCGGGTAGATTGTTGTTTCCAGAGTAATTGGATTAAAATTCAGGTTTGAATGTTTTTGTTTTTTTTTCACTTATGCAGTACTAAAAGTTGTACTCGCATGTACACCGGCAAAATTTTAGCTCATATCATAATCTATCATCATTTTAAAATGATCATTTGAAAATGCTGTCTTGAATGTATTATGTGTTTAGTCAAAGGTTAATTACTCATGATTTTACATGTGCGGATTGAGTAGGCATGGATAACCTTTTTTCAAAAAGCGAGCTACGTGTGACACAGCTTCGTCATCAAACAGACCACACAGCTAAAAGGAATTCTTCAATGTGATTTTTCGCTATGTATGCCATTGAGAAAGACCTGCGGGGCGCAGTTTGCCGATGACTGTCCTAGGATATGATTGCTTAGTCATTTTCTGAGGCCTATTTTGATTTAATGTATGAAAGTCCCAATTCTATTCGAACTTTAGATGTTGTTACGATCAATATTTTAAGTGGTAGGGTGGCAAGCTGGCGCAATCATTATCACGCCGGGCGAAATGCTTAGCGGTATTTCGTCTGACTTCAAAATCTGCCGAGGTCCACTTTGCTTTTCATCCTTTCGGAGGTCGATTAAATAAGTACCATTTACGCACTGGGTAATCCAAAATGATTAACATTTATTATCATTATTATTATTATTATTATTATTATTATTATTATTATTATTATTATTAAGCCATCGCACGGTATCCAATATCGTGATGTTATTAATTGAAGATATTGTCTACCGGGAGTTTGTACTGTCTGTTAAGTCACAACAAGGGCCTCAGACAGACAGTACTTTACGCAATATGCATGCAGTTCCAAGTAAAACTAATTGTTGTAATACACCTAGATGTAGGGTATTTCTAAAGTTTCCAGGTGTTTCTACAGATTGTGTGGTATTGAACCCAATGCTCCGATGACAACAGGTACAACCTTTATGTTTGACTCTCGTAGCTGCCACATCTTGGCGATCTCAATTCTCAGGTCTCCATATTTTCTAATCTTTTCTTTTTCTTTCATGATAATATGTTGATCTGGCATTGCCATGTCGATTATTAGGCACTCTTGTTTGTCCCTCCTAAAGGTTACTATATCCAGCCTTCAGTGCTCTAACACTTTGTCTGTCTGGAAGTCAAAGTCCGAGAAGATTTTTGCCTTCCCCTTTTCGTCCATTACATTTTCGTGTGTATGTTGGTACCAAGCAACCGTTACATCGTATCCATACTTGCGGCATAGTAGCCAGTGGAGGTTATGGGTTACTTTGTCGTGTCTGAGCTTGTACACTTTCTGCACAAGACTTTCACAAGCACTAACAATGTGAGTCACGCTTTCGACCCTCTTCCCACACATTCTGCCGAGGTTCGTTGCACTTGTGTGGTATATATCTCTTTTATTATTATTATCATCATCATCATCATTATTAAGAAGGCGGCGAGCTAGCAGAATTGTTAGCACGCCGAGCAAAATGCTTACCAGCATTCCGTCCGTCCTTACGTCTTGAGTCCAAATTCTGCCGAGGTGGACTTTGTCTTTCATCCTTTCGGGGGCGATAAATTAAGTACCAGTTGCATTCTGGGCTCGATCTAATCGACTGACCCCCTCCCCCAAAATTTCAGGCCTTGTGCCTAGAGCAGAAAAGATTATTATTATTATTATTATTATTATTATTATTATTATTATTATTATTATTATTATATAAAAATGGCAGAGTGACAGAAAGATCACTTTGGAACGCTCCACTAACTTTCTAATTTATAATGTGTCCCAAAGCTTCAAATGTTAAAAATCATCATTTGTATATCTGAGTTGTACACATGCACACACACACACACACACATAATATATATATATAACGTGAATCATGATTTAAAAGTTACAGACTGCAAATCTTCTCTATCATGGATACCTCGTCAATCACTTCTTACTTTACAATAAACAGCATTTTTGAATTTCATTGATTACTTGAAAATTAGTCATTTATTACACGAATGCGTGCACGAGTGCACACACACACACTCACACACGTCAATATATATACAAAAACGAGAAAAGGTACTCAATACTAAGCATAGAGTGATATCAATTTTACACGACTTCGAGATTTACCTTTCAGCTTCTATTTAAATTGTGGGGGGTGCATGTGTGTGTGTGTTTGTGTGTATGTAGTGAGTGTGCGTGTGTATGTGCATGCATGTGTTCTTGCATGTATATGTGCGTGTGTTCGTGTGTATGTGTGTGTGTACATGCGTGTGCTTGCATTATGTGCGCGCGCGCGTGTGTGTGTATGTGTGTGTGTGTGTGTGTGTATGTGTGTGTGTGTGTGTTTTATGTGTCAGATAAACAATGATTACACCTTCCTAGACCATCCTGTTCAATAGGTCGTCCGTCCAGTCAAATGGAAAAAAACCGTGATTTTGGCTGAATTTCTATTTACCTAATGTACAAATATATGCATATCAGACACAACACACTTGTAACCCTCGGTTGTATTGAGTATCTTTTTCTTTTTATACTACAAAATAAACAAATACTCTTTGTATGTATCTATGTATGTATGATTTTTCTTTGAGCTTTATTTAAGTTCTTCTTGAGAGAGTTCAAGCCGGGGGTTAACAAAGCAACAGGACTTTTTGAGTTAAGAGAGTTCCTGGTGTTTGTAAATATGTGGTTCTGTTGGTGTGTTGGTTGAACTGTCAATGCATACACTCAAGTGTGTGCATCTTTTCACATCATACGAATCTCTCATGGAGAATTTTTGGAATGTCTTACGAACTTTCTATGTAATCTTGCGTGTAATTTATGTATGTGTATGTATGTATTTATGTATGCATGCATGTCAGATCACTCCTAGTGCTACTGGTAACATGTAACCAAGTACAACATGTTGCATGGTTGGGCCGTCAGCGACTAACCAGCAACCCTATCAAACCTGCTTGGTAAGGAGGATAGTTTTCGTTGTACACTGTGCAAGATGAAAAACAAAACCTGTCAAAGAACAGATGAACTGGGTAGAGGCAACAACCATCCAACAGCTGGGAATAAGAGGCCCCGAGTTTTTGTTTAGACATCTCGCTACGAGAAGGAAATTCCGAAATAACACCCGCCTTACGGCTAATTTCTTGCCCTTGCATGTTTCTGGACTACTTAGCTTTGTAGGCGACAGTCTTAGTGGTGTTCTGCAAGATGTTATTGACTTTAAATTTCAGCATGGGTATTGCTGATAAAGCCACTGACTTCAGCATCTAGGACAGTGATTTTCAACCTGCAGTCCGCGGGCTCCTGATGGTCCGCAAAATTAGTACTGGAGGTCCGTGAACTAAATTCAAAATTTCATATATATATATATGTATATATATATATATATATATAAGGATAAGCATATTAAAAGGGGTCCGTGGGGAAACTCATTCAAATAAAAGGGGTCCTTGATAGTGAAAAGGCTGGGAACCACTGATCCAGGATAGGATAACTTGTCGTTAGTGGTCATAATCGTCTACGAGTTGACAGCCACAATGCAAATTTATGCAATATGCCTGCATGTATGCATTTATTCTAGTATACATGCATTTATGCCAGTATGTATGAATGTCGTTATTTAGTTCTATTTCAATATTTCGTGCCTATAGAGAAAGAGTCGGTTTCTAACCTAGATTTAAAGTTCCTTCAGGTTCAACAACATCTTGTATGTAATCTTGTGTAATCATTCCATCTCTGAACTTCTGTGTAATGAATGTATGTATGTTCATGCATATAGTTGCATGTCTAGATATGCTCAGATATATTTTGAATGATAAACTTCGGGAAAGTTATACAGATTTTTAAGGTTCCAGTGATGACTTGAATCTGTAGTATTCGAATCAGTTTTCTCCTTTATGATTTAGAGAAGCCTAATTTCTCAAGAAATAAATGCATGTATGCATGTATGCATGTATGCATGCGTATGCGCGTATGTATATATATATATATATATTAATAGTTATCGCCAAGCCAACATGGCAGTCCCCAAAATTGGACGAATACTGCCGTTGATTAGCTCCAAGAGGCCATCGCCTCTAGCTAGCTATGTGACACACGAACCTGTGTCCATTATAACCTTCGAACAGGGGAGGTCAGCCGCTTCCCCTTGCTAGTCTGGCATCTACAGTCTAGTTTCAGGGTGTTTGCCCTTTATCAATGTAGAGCAGCCGAACCCAGCAGGGGTATATATATATATATATATATATATATATATATATATATATATATATATATAT
>NC_068982.1:38914024-38921615 GCF_001194135.2 Octopus bimaculoides | reverse complement strand
ATGCAATATGTATCCATGTATGTATGTGTGCATGGATGAATTTTGCATATGTATGCATTGTTTGTGGTGTGTTTTATGCATGTATGTATGCAATATGTATGCATATGTGTATGCACATATGCATGTGTGTATGTACGTATGCATTATGTATGTATATTTGTATGTATTGTGTATTATGTATATGTATGTATGCATTGTGTATCGTATACGAATGTATGCATGCATATGTGCATGTATGTATGCATCTATGCATCTATGCATGTATGTATGCATGCATAAATGCATGTACGTATGCCTGTATGTTTGTATGAATGCATGAATGTATGTATGTATGTATGTATGTATGTATGTATGTATGTATGTATGTATGTATGTAGGTAGGTATGTACGTACGTATGTAAGTTTGTATGTATATATGTATATACGTTGACTACGAAAACTGAACAATTAGCTTTAACTTATCACGCTTATTTAAAAAATATTAACAAGGACGAAATATAAACTGCGTCAGCAAAAAGAAAAATGATAATACAAATAGTCTACACTCAATAAAATAGTGATTAAGAGAGTGAGTGGTTAAATGAAGAAGCGACTAAATGAGAGGTTAATTAAATGAGGGAGTGAGTAAATGAGAGAGTGAGCGGATGAGTGGGTGAGAAAACGTGTGAGTGATCGAGAGCTACTGTGGATGTCAATAAATGCAATTAATGAGGAAATCGATCAGCAGGAAGCGAATAATAGCTTGAAGAGAAAAAATATATATTATACACAGTGAATTATCTCACACAAATACATACATACAGTAGCGTAGCTTGGTGGAATGGAAAGAGGGACGGTTTTCCCCAGGAGACGCTTTTGTCGGGGCGGCACTTTTAGGTCTGCATGGGCTTATAACCTAGGGTGGGCTGGAGGGACTGACAACTGAAGAGCTGCCCTGGGAGGCACACATTCCAGCTACGCCACTGCATACATACACAGAGATATATTATTTCAGCTGTTGTAATCATTACAAGCACACAAACATAAACCCATATTTAAAACAAAAAGTATTATTTAAGCTATTAATTATCGTCACAAACCAAAGAAAATAAGAATTTAAACGTTTTTAATTATACACCACAAAAATTATAAGAATCTCACTTATTCGTGTTCCTTATTTAGGTGGATGGTGGGGTAGTATTTAACGAAAATATGTTAAAATTCATCTTGGTCTGAATTCAGATCATGAGGTGTCAGTAATTCGATCTACAAAACTACCTGCTAATTGAATTAGCAGATAAGTGGCTGAGTATTCCACACGACACATAAATCCTTAGTGTAATTCTGAAGTACAGTTAGTGTGACGCAGTGTGATAATGAATTAAATGTAAAATCAAATCGAAGGGTTTCAATACAATTTCCGTCAACCCGATTTTACTCACAAGGTATGGGTCGACCAGAGGGTCGACGATAGAAAATTACAGTTAACGAAGATGCCACGCAGTAGAATCGAACTCGGGTTCACATGATTGCAAAGCGAACTTCATAACCATTTGGTCATATTGTACCTACAATGCAAATATACTGTGCCACACCAGCGTTCAGTCTACCTGGTCATTTACACAGGGCAAACTACAAATATTACAGTTGACAGCACGCTAAAGTAACACCGAATATAAAATGCAAGAAAAATCTGGACCTATAAGTCGCTGCAAGCTATATCAAAGAGGTGCTGGCTCATCGACAGAAGAGAATAACTATTCGTATCCCGTCTTCATTGATGTATTATACCACAAACTAAGGAACTTATCTCTTGGTGGCCTTGCACAACTAAGACACCAATAATTTGCGTAGCTTGCAATGCTCAGCTCAAGTTGTCTTTTAACTTTTACTTGTTTCAGTCACTGGACTGCGACCGTAATGAGGTTCAGCTCTGAAGGATTTTAATCGAACAAATTGACTCCAGCACTTATTTTTACCTTTTTAAGTCTGGTATTTATTCTATCCATTTCTTTCGTCGAAGAAATTTACGGGGGTATAAAGAAATCAACACTTGTTGTCCAGCGACAAAGACAAGCATATATACATATACCTATTTACGACGGGCTTCCACATAGTTTACGTTAACCAAATTCACTCACATGGCATTGGTCGGTCTGGGACTATCGTAGATATTTGCCCAAAGTGCCGCACAACGGGACTGAACCCGAAACCACGTGGTTGCAAAGCGAGCTTTTTAACCACATAAGTATGAATAAAGCATGAAATTTCTCAAACTAAACTAATATAAAAAATATATTACACGACGATGATTTTTCCATTAGATAGTAAGAACACAGGAAACCCCAATGCATCGTTATCAGGAAGGTGGCGAGTTGGCAGAAACGTTAGCACGCCGGCGAAATGCTTAGCGGTATTTCGTCTGCCGCTACGTTCTGAGTTCAAATTCCACCGAGGTCGACTTTGCCTTTCATCATTTCGGGGTCGACTAAATAAGTATCAGTTACGTACTGGGGTAGATATAATCGACTTAATCCTTTGTCTGTCCTTGTTTGTCCCCTCTGCGTGTAGCCCCTTGTGGGCAGTAAAGAAATAAGAAACGTTAGCACGCCGGGTGAAATGCTTAGTGGTATTTCGTCTGTCTTTACGTTCTGAGTTCAAATTCCGCCGAGGTCGACTTTGCCTTTCATCCTTTCGGGGTCGATAAATTAAGTACCAGTTGCGTACTGGGTCGATATAATCGACTGGCCCCCTCCCCCAAAAAATTTCAGGCCTTGTGCCTAGAGTAGAAAAGAATATATCGTTATCAAGTAGAATGACGTAATCTAAAGATTAGACTTATGATAAGCCAATTCTGTGAAAAAGAAACATTATTTCTCTTTATTGTTATTTCCATTTACTACTAAGTTGTTTTCTATCAGAAGGAAAAGGTCGTAATTTAGGCCGAGGAAAAGGTTACTCAAGTTAATCAGACTCAATACTTCATCTCCAAAAGGCAAAGTTGACCTCAGTTAAGTTTGAACTTAGAGCATAACGAGCCGTAGCTAAAATATTGCTCGACGTTCTAACGATTCTGCATAATGCTAGTTTGCTTGATTGCTAGTGTCCTTCTCAATGATGTGAACACCGTACATGTTCAGTTTGCTTCTCTATCAAATTGTATGCCTTTGTGTAGTTCTTGAATCACTTCAGGTGTTACTTTCTGGTCCCAATCAAGAGATATAATTCTATAGACTTCATTTCAAAAGCCTTCTTTTAAAAAACTGGCGGGGGAACCCCATCCGATCTAGAGTGAAATTGAATATGTTGGGTATATAAACAATTTTCTCCTAAACACATTTGGAGTAACGAGATGACGCCCTATTAATTTATCGAAACAACTCCAATTTCGAACAATATCAAACTCATAGATCCTACGATCGTTTCCATGCCCAATTAATTCAAATTAGAAAAATTAAATTAGAGATTCATAAGGAATATAGTTAATTGAACGTTTCGTCAGGGTCAGAACTTGAAAAAGGAACTACATTAGAAAAAGGAACTACATTAGAAAAAGGAACTACATTAGAAAAAGGAACATTAGAAATTCATGACAGCACATATCTGAATTTAATGCTGAGTTTGCAGTGATATATCAACACATTGGGATATAGTTCTTTTTACTACCAAGTTCTGACAGAGACGAAATGTTCAATTAACTATATTCATTATGAATCTCTAATTTAATTTTCTAATTTGAGTTAATTGAGCATTGAAACGATCTTAGGATCAATGAGTTTGATATTGTTCGAAATTGGAATTGTTTCAATAAATTGATGTCTGCATATCAATTTGTCTATTTTCTTTTTCTTATACATAAATGGTAATTATACCCATATCCATCAATGTGAAACTAACATCTTTTGGTATTTCACTGATACACTGGATAAAACCGGTGAACCTGGATGCTGACATCCCTTTAAGAAGTATTCATATCCTCGAAATAACTAATATATATCATTGCTATTATGCAAAAGTGTCGTAAGTCCAAAACGTTGCGTTTTCAGAAAACAAAAAATAGTTTCACCATTCCATAGCAAAACTGTTGTACTACACTAACAATTTTTGATATCTTGGCATCTGAAGCAGCTGGAGATACGCTAGTTTGACCAAAAGAACCGGCTATTGCAAGCAGTGTGTAACACACTAATTGTACACATAAGACAACACGACATAGTTATATGTACTACATGTCGCCCACCAGATGCCCTGCCTCACAAGAATAGAAGAGTTCTTAACCAAAACAGAAGAGTACATCAGTGTACTTCTCATGGAAGATTTCAACCTGCCCAATGTGAAATGGCCCGAAGGCCTTTTTCTCTCACGAATGAAACTATATGAGCAAAGTCAGGTAGAATCCCTACTCAACCTCACCAACAATTTATATATAGAGCAAATAATACTCTAACCAGGGCAAACAATATACTTGATCTATGCTTCACAAACAATGTAGATTTCATCCATAATGTGAAAGTGGCACCGACGTTAATCTCGGATCACAACATAATAGAGTTGACAAAAGGAACCCACAGACATGCAGCCTATGAGAAGAACTCAAAACCTATCCAATCTGAAGTACCACAAAGCAGACTGGAAATCAATTGAGAAGGAGATCACCAAACAGAACTGGTTCCAATGTCTCTCTACATCTGACAGAGACATGAAATTGAAAACTTTCATGTCCGTGCTACAATTTTGTCCCAGAGAGAAGGGCTAATGCACAAAAAAAAACAAGATTCCCAAGGAGAGGAAAGTTCTTATGAGACGGCGTACAAAGATTGCAAAGCACCTCAACAGAGAACTCAACGACCGTGAAAAACCCCGCCTGGAAATAACACCGCTAGAGATTGAGAAACAAATGAAGCCCTCCCATGAGAAGGAAAGAGACAAAGAAGCCTAGATTATAAGAAATTTAAAATCAGACCGTAAAGTTTTCCTTAAGTACGCTAATGAGACTGCCACTGTGCATTCCAGGGTAGGGCCACTCCTCCAAAGGGTTGGCTTCCTCACGGGAAACCCAATGAGGATAAGTGAAACATTGAATGAACAGTTCCAAAGTGTCTTCACCCTACCCTTACGGCACATGCAAGTTATCAAACCTGTAGAATTCTTTACTACTACAGAATCTGAACGGGAAGCAGTAACAATTGATTACATCAACATCGAAGAAAAGGATGTAATGCTAGCAATAGAGGATATAGACGCAAGCTCAGCTGCTGGCCCTGAGGGATTCCAAGCGATCCTCCTCGAGTCATGCAAACGAGTCCTTGCAAAACCTTTGCAGAGCTTTCTTGCAAGTGGTAAGCACCCGGACAAACTAAAGGAGGGAATAGCCTATCCATAAAGGAGGAAGCAGAGCAGATGCTAAAAACTATAGGGCTATCTCTCTGACCTCACACATCAGCAAAGTCATGGACGAAGGCAGTTAAGTGAATGTGTAGCAAAGTAAATGGCAGTGCCCCAGCATGGCCGCAGCCCTTGGACTGAAACTAAAAGAATATATATATTTGTTTCTCATTATTAAGGCTTTCGTGCAGACAATTCAACATGTTTTAAAACCAATTTATTTTTTGCAGTTCTTGTACCTACTCTTCAGTTCACACATATGCACATAGTGTTACAGTGCACATTACCACTTCTTTTCCTTATTATCAGTAGCTACTGTATCATCTCGAAAAACAGTGACAAGTTGTTATACACTATTATGAACTATTCTTCATATAAATATTGTTCTACAGTATAGTTTGATTATATTGCACTTTATGCTTTATTATTCTTTAACGAAACGTATTTCAAAAAATAATTCATAGCGACACAAGGAGTATTACTACCAAGAGGTAAAATTTATCCCCACTTAAAAGAGGATGTTGTTTTAGAATTTAGGAAAGTGGGTTATACATCATTAGATATACACCTGACTTTCCTATATTAAATTAGGAGTGAACGGAACGCAGAACTCCAAACTGATCAACAACAACAATATTTATTTATGGTGGAAAATATACAGCTTCCAATTGTCCGGTTTCTGAGTAGCCTGAATGTAGATGTACTGTCCCTAGAGATGAATCGTTGGAGAGACAACTTGCTTCTTCCACACTCAATGAGAGCTTGTTTTAGACCGTCTTGCTTGTTCGCTGTCTGGCGTGGTAAGGGACAGAATAGAAGCGGGAACGCTTGGATGTCGAAATCCACACATGCGTGGTTAAAGATGGAGTAATGGAGACTATGCCTTTTTGGCGCCATATGACGTCACTACAAGAACACAGAATACTGCGATAGTTACCATGAGAGAACTTCTTATTTGAATTTCTAGTGCACATAAGCATTCTTGTCTATATCGCTAGCGGGAGATAATCAACCACCATCGCCGCTACCGAGGCTATTTTATAGAATTCATTGTTTGGTAGGGTTATAGTTTTAGAGGTAGGAAAGATTAAAGGACTAGAATTTCTTTGTGCAGTTTCACTGGATAAAGAATTTATCTGTTTCAGCTTCTTTGAAAATAAGTAAATCCATTGTGTATAGAAAGAATTTATTCCTGTACGCTGAGCAACATGTTTAACAAATTACACTAGTCTCTGTGTTGCGGATGTTTGTGTGCGAATTGGCTAGGTTAGGTTAGACATTGATAAACAGTTCAAATGGTTGCAGAGAAATCCCCGGCGATATCTTTCAAAGAAACCACTTGACAATGCTAACTCTATGATCACCACTAGATATCCTCATAAATAGCTCTAAATATTCGTCTACCTCGAATAATTACTGCAGAGGGTTTTGTAGAAGGGAGCGCGGGGTATGTACAAACATGTAATATAATTATAATGCTGATGGTGTAGAGCTGGTTATAGCCAGATTGGTTTATAAATTCTCTGAATTGTAAAACAGCATAGATATCGGTGTGTGTGGGAGGGGTAAAGTTTACCTAGATAATGCATATTGCTTTCTCGTTGTTCAGTGCAGGTCGATATCAAGCCTAATAATGTTCTAATGTAAATTCTTAACGTGTAGGTAAGAATTAACGTTTCTACAGTGAAACATAAAGAACGAACACTATAGATTTAACTTACAAATAGTCCATTCAGCCGGTCCACATGTACATCGCATTCCAAACTACAAAACGTTTTTAGTATCTGCTAGGCAAATAAAAGGATGTTTGTTTACGTGTACAAACATAATCAATTCAATAGCTAAGTAATAGTATATTGATTTTGGCAGCGGGGGAGGGATGTCTATTTTTATTTTTTGACGACTGTTTGTTTAATTACAAGACTAATATTTCTAGTGTTGGTGGAGTAGATGGTAGCAACATCAAAGTTAGAACTTCTACGTGGTCACTGAACTTTCGAGAACAACTGATTCTTATTTTCATGATACAATAACTTGGAAAAAAAAGTGGTTGAAATTTGAACCCAAATGCAGGACAAGACTAATTATATTTCTCGGGTTCTTTCCACCAACATGTCTCCGTTTCCACCAGCATGTTACTTTTTACAGTTTCTTAACAAATATAAAAGGAGAAATTTTATGCTATTTTCAAATGTATTATTATTCTGTAGAGCAGAAGCCACTATCC
>NC_068982.1:38912758-38913854 GCF_001194135.2 Octopus bimaculoides | reverse complement strand
ATCTAATGGTTACACAAAGAACCGGACTCGCTGTCATATGATTGCGGTTTCGATTCCCAGACCGGGCGTTGTGAGTGTTTATTGAGCGAAAACACCTAAAGCTCCACGAGGCTCCGGCAGGGGATGGTAGCGAACCCTGCTGTACTCTTTCACCACAACTTTCTCTCACTCTTACTTCTTGTTTCTGTTGTGCCTGTAATTCAAAGAGTCAGCCTTGTCACACTGTGCCACGCTGAATATCCCCGAGAACTACTTTAAGGGTACACGTGACTGTGGAGTGCTCAGCCACTTGCACGTTAATTTCACGAGCAGGCTGTTCCGCTGATCGGGTCAACTGGAAAGCTCGTCGCCGAAACCGATACGTATATAATACATATTTAATGCAAAAAAACTTCGCAGACTGCGATAGTAACTAAAAAGCATTAATTAATGTTTTCTTTCTGCGTGAGCCGGTACCAAATGATCCACGATTAGGTGGTCGGGTACTCTTGCTCTAAGGTTCCAGAAATTTGACATAAAATATACTATGTAAGTATTATCACACAGACATAATATCTTTTTTTTAAAGAGAGGAACTTGTTTTGGTGTTCATGCCAGTTCCTAAAGTTATCATTGTAAATTTAGAAATTCCAAAATTTCCAGCTTTCTATTTTTAAGGTGTGGCGTTAAAAAAATCACTTTTATGTGAGAAGGGTGGACAGAATTACCTCCCTTGCTTCGTAAATGTCAACATAGATTAGACTTCACTTGTCAGTGGCGTGCAGAATAACTGTGGTGCCGAAAATAGTAGTAAGCCGGGAAATAATCAGTTTGAACAATATGAGTTTTTTCGTTCCTCTCATTTTTTTCACACAAAAATGTATTAATATTGTGTGAGGTACATTCGAATCAGAGGTTCATCTGTTTTAAAGGCACACGAAATCAAAGTAGCTTAACTGAGTCTACTTGAACTCTAGACAAACATATTTGTATACATATGCACGTGCATACAGAAGCGCATACATTCACATAACCAAACCCATATATATGCGCATATGAGCGTGTGCATGTATAAATAAATAAATAAATAAATATATATCTATCTATCTATATATAT
>NC_068982.1:38903259-38910145 GCF_001194135.2 Octopus bimaculoides | reverse complement strand
ATATATATATTCTTATATTTTATCCATAGATATTATCATTAATTCTACAACACACCAATCTGTTAAGGGCCACTGTTATATTCTCTAAAGAGTGACTGATACATTTTAGGGAATCACTTGCCACAAATGTCTTCCATTTATGCCTAATATTCATACCTTGGCTCTCCCTTCGATGAATGAATTTGCATCCCAAAACCTTGACTCCCAATGTTATATGAAATCATTGACTTCGAATACTACTTCCCAGTTAAGTTTCTTTTGCACCAAGAAATTGCCAATATTAACCGTTTAAATTGAATAGTAAATATTAACCGTCCAAATTGCACAGTAAACATTCTTACCTAACCTACATTTAGTGTTCTAAAATGTTGCGGAGATAACAGTAATTGTTAAAAGTTTAAATCTCTCAATATAGTATTTCACAGAACCCATCTTGAGTCTTCTTAATTAATGATTATATATAACCTATAGCTTATCTCCCTCATCGGAGACAAAGTTTAAACGAAAATGTAGCACCAAGACTAAATACCTTATCCATATGTTATCTTAAATTTAAACCAGAAATTAAATTAAAATTAACAAAACTGCCGATTGTCAACATTAGTTTCGAATCGGGAAATAGTGGGGAAAATATGCCGATTCTTTCTGAGTTGCACAGACAATACAGCAGATATACTGTTGTGCAGTTAATAGAATTTATTTAGTAAATGTGACAAGGTGTTATGATAGCACAAAATAACAGCAGGAGAGACATAATGCAATAAAATGTACCACAAATGTTAGTTATAAAACCGATCTTTCCAAAGCATAAGCATCACCACTTTGTTTCTTTCTTAAACTATTGTCTTCTCAAAATTTAATTTACGTCTGATTTTTACCAAGTGCAATTTTCTTTTCAGTTATCTTTTTTTTAATTTCATTTTTTACTACTGTGTTAGTGGGTAGTGTCTATGTGTGACTGTAAATGTGTCACCAGTTCTTAAAATATGTCTGTGTGTCTACTTTCATTTACATCGCTCTGTAAAAACAGTCCTATTTATTATTTAGACACAGCTGTTCCCATATGTTATATAGATTAACAATATCTTTCTTTCTCGAGTGTGTCTGTGTGTGCGCGTGTGTGTGTGTGTGTATGTATGTGTGTGTGTGTGTGTGTGTGATGTATGTATGTATGTATGTATGTATGTATGCATGCATGTATGTAATTAAAACTGTCTGTGATTTGTGGCCTTCTTTTCCTTTTTTCATAAGTGGAAGAGAATAATTAGATATGTTATTGACTAAAGAGAAAAAATTACTTATTAAATTTGTATATCCTCATACATATACACCTGAATGCGCATATAAGTGTATATTACATTTACAGATGGATAAGATTCAAGTTATAGTAGGTAATCGCCCACCAATAGCAATATTTCGTGTAAAAAATATTTGCAGCACAGTATTGATAAATTTGCAATAATGTTACAAATAATTATTACCATCAAAGTAATAGTAGATTACTAAGATTTACATAGAAAACGATTTTTAACAAATTACACATGTCTGAAATGCAATGTGAATTTGAGATGTATAAAAACTTGATTTTTTTTAATCACGATGAAATTTGATATCGTATGAGACATAAGTATTCTTTCTGATGAAAAATGGAAGTTTAATTTAAGCGCCATGTAGAGTTGAAAGAAATGGCATGATTAGAAATTATGAAATTTTTGTCAATAAATATAAAAAACTAATGGCATTGACAAAAATTTTGGCTTTGAAATGTTTGTTAATGGTTAATGACTCAATGTTCGATCTCGACGTAGAATGTAGATTATAAACTATCTGGTGGTAATGAAAGTTTCCATTACTAAGTTTCAAGTGTTGATGTGAAGTTATATTTCGTATCTCATTAAAGAGATCTATAACCAAAGGCAATTTCGGTCATGATTATCCAAGTTTTCATTTTTTCTTTTTTTTTTTTAAGCAATGTGTAAAACCAACTGCATCATTCAATGTTATTCTAAAAGACGATATGATGTAAGTTAAGAACTATTTGGCTGTTCTTTCTAACAGGCCAAGCAATCATGTGCAGGCTTCGGCAATAGCTTTTAATCTTAAGAGTAGCGAGAGCTGATACCTCGAACTCTTTCATTCAACTTCACATTAATTTACAAAATTCAGAGTTATCTCCCTTGTCACCCGTTTACAGAAAAAAAAAGAATTTTTTAGCTTTAATTAACCTTATAAATTTCTCATTTTACACCATTTAATCCCTGTGATAATTTCTGCTGTTAAAATATTAAAGTCCAATGTTTTACTACTTAAATATATGGTCAGCAGCCCTTTATAATTAAACTATTAATTAACCGCATTTCCTGGTGCTCCTCAATATTATTTTACTAACAACATTTTCTACATAGTCAAACAATTACTACAATCCTAGTCACAAATATCGATGACTCTGCATCAGCTGATGAAGACTACTTATTCAGAAACGTTCAGAATCGTTCCCCTTGTCTGTGTGATCAAAGAATAATGTAACCTAATTCTTGATATTTTCTCACCTAATTATTGTATTTAACCTCCACTGCGATTAATTTCAGATGTTGAAAACACAGGAAATAATAAATCTATCGTTTTTATATATTTTAGCTTTAACAAGAAATTGGCTTTTAAGTAGATCGAGGTATATCTACAAAATACTTTAAGTGCACTTCCTCAGAGATAAGAGGTTAAATCATAAAAGCCCTTTACCCTTAGATAATATATTTACCACTTAGTTTAACATTATGCAGTTTACTTAGTAAACATTTTTTTTACTGTTCCTATAATCATGACCTGAACTCTCCGTGTGGAGGGGTTGTATTTTATAGGTATGGATGTATTTATGTATGTGCACATATAGGCAAGACTAAGAACGTAAGTGAAGTAAGTCTTACACTGTGAAGAAATTATTGAAAGAACAATTTGACTGCCTCCAGTATCGATCACAGGAAATGTAATTTAAATTAAATAAATATTAATCACATGAAAAGTGAATTTTGACAAAGAATAAATTCAATATGATATCACAACTAATGTATAGTTTGTCTATATCTCTGATGGCATGAAAATGTTTCAGGATGAAGAATTATAAATGTTAGATGGGATTTCACAACATGAAAAGCTGACCAAACTCGTGCAACAGATATAAAACACAATACACACAAGTACAGAAATAGTTTTATTTCAGCTTATATAGAGTGACACTAAATCCATGCTGTTCTCACAAATACACAGACACCAAACGAATGGTAAATATACTATACCAGTTTTGCAAGAAACTGTATCTGTTTTCCACAAATGTATCTTAGTGTAATCTAAGTGTGCAGCTGAAAAAAGCCAAATGATGAGATATGATACGAATGAATAAAAGAATGAATGTACTGAGACAGGCTAATGAACTAAAGAAATGCATGAATATATACAGATACTTTTGTAGATTAAAAATTGTATGAGCAACTGCTATGAAAATCATAAAATAATTTAATGATGTAATTGAAAACAATATTTCATTAAATGATTAATGGAATGAAAAACCAAAGTATATTTAGAATATATGTATATAAAAATGTGAGTATGTGACGAATATTATCTTCATACGTGAACAGGGGAGACAACCTTGGATGCGTTTCGCTTTGTTGAAAATTCTCAGCACAGCACACAGCCTCATCGTAATTTGCGACACGAGTAATCAAATACACATACTAAAATGTACATTTTGAAAGTAAAAATTATATATATATAAAAGAATTGACTGCCAATACAGGTAAGACAGAATATACAAAGAGACAGCAGTTAATAAATGTTAATAAATGAAACACTAAATACAACAATATATCACAATAATAATATAGAAAAACAGCGATATGATCGCATTAAGTTGATTAATATAAAAGTGTGTGTGTATATATATATATATATATATATATGCACAGAGAGAGAGAAAGACAGACACATAGATAGATAGATAGATAGATAGATAGATAGATAGATAGATAGATAGATAGATAGATAGATAGATTTTTGTACACTGGAAGTGAGGAATTTTTAGCTCATACGTACTAGTTGTATTTCACTTCCCTTACTCAGCGGTCAAACTAACATATTAATTAACTAATCAATTATTTGATCAATCGTTTGGTCAATGAATCTGTTGGAAGCATCTGACTGATTAAATGATCAAGTTGGTGAAAAATTCATTAGTTATATATACGTTTATGTGTGGATATATATATATATATATGAGTAAAAATAAATACAAAAGAAGGGTTTTGTATGATCGTGTATATAGGAATATATTATTTTATTTAAAAGAGTTCCAACTCTGTCTGTTTTTTTATGTTTTATGAAAATTCTTGTAAAATTAATGTGGGATATAGAATATGGAATATATAATATATAATATAAAAATGGATGGTACAATGAAATGAAGTATTGAATGTCTTATTGAATATATGGAATATGTCTTATTGAATATTTGAAATATTGAGTGTTCAATATAAAGGATTAAATATATAAAGGTGAATACGTATTTTCAATATTCATCATGGCCGGTATCTGACAGACTTATTCAATAAGACATTCAATACTTCATTTCATTGTACCATCCATTTTTATATTATATATTATATATTCCATATTCTATATCCCACATTAATTTGACAAGAATATACATAAAACATAAAAAAAACAGACAGAGTTGGAACTCTTTTAAATAAAATAATATATATATATATATATATATATATATATGCATGTATGTGTGTACACACATACACACATACATACATACATACATACATACATACATACATGCATGCATGCATGCATGTATGTATGTATGTATGTATGTATGTGCATACACACACATTCTGCACAATGATCTCGACATGACGAAGGTTTCTCCTTGGTGGATGGCACGTATTGTGACACCTGATCAAAAACGCACCAGGCTGATTACATCAGGTTTCCTAAGCCGGTGTTGACTTCATTACTTTGAGCTAGAAACAAATAGACAATTCATGCAGTAGAAACACCCTTCCTCACTTGCTCCAAAGAAGGCCAGGATCGTTTCATTTGCAGGGAAAGTGACGGCCTCAGTTTTCTGGGATGCAAAAAGCATTGTGGACCTTCAAAAGGGCCACACCATCATTGGAGAGTATTATACCAACTTGGTGAGGCAGTTACAAAAGGTTATGGAGGCCAAACGCCCAGGAAAACTGACGAAAGGTATTTGGTTTCAATAGTTTTGAACTAGTTGATCAGCCTCCTTATTCCTTATTTGGTATTATCTGAATATCATCTGTTTCTCAACATGAAAAAGCGAATATTTATGTGTGTGTGTGTGTGTGTGTGTGTGTGTGTGTGTGTGTGTGTGTGTGTGTGTGTGTGTGTGTGTGTGTGTGTGTGTGTGTGTGTGTGTGTGTGTGTTTGCCACCCTCACCCTCGTTTGACAAATAGAATTGGTTTATTTATGTCTCCGTTATATAACAGTTCGATAAAAAAGACAGAATAAACGGTGTAAATACTATAAATGATTTGTGTCACTGAAAAGGAAGAAGGGAAGTAACTCACTGAACTATTCGATTGAAATCAACAAAGTGAGAACGAGACAAAGTATTTGTCAAAATTGACTTTAAGTGGCTAATTTGACTAAAACCACAAAATTCCTAAAAAGTGGAATTCCAGTATGCATGCAGTCAAACGAGTGGAACAAATAAAAGATCGATGTTTATAAAATCTTTAATCGTTAGAATATTATAATAAATAGAGAAATTATTGAAAAGGTCTCCAAAATGTTTATGTCTGGACGATAAGTGCAACACAAGACACTCCTGTATTTAGAGTCACTTATGTAACTTGGAACTAGATAAAAAAAAAACACATACGCACTTACACACACACACACATAAATACATACATACACACATACATACATACGTACACATTAAGAGTAGGCTGGTTGTACGGTTTAGAAGTTTATTTTTCAATCAAGCGGCGCCTTGCGTAAATTTCTTCTAATATAGCGTGGAGTTTACTAATTGTTTATGTGTAGAAAGTGGTAGACAAATATGCATATGTAAGTCTCCTTTTATCTCTCTCTCTCTCTCTTTCTCTGTATGTATGTATGTGTACATGCATACATACATACATACACAAACCTGATGATCGCAGTGGCGTGAAACTCGAGTCGTGAGACAAGCTCTCAGCTTCAGTTGTATGTATGTACGCATGTATGTATGTATGTACGCATGTATGTATGTATGTATGTATGTATGTATGTATGCATGAATGTATGCATGTATGTATGCATGCATTTATGTATGTATGTATGTATGTATGCATGCATTTATGTATGTATGTATGTATGTATGTATGCATTTATGTATGTATGTATGTATGTGTGTATGGGAGGAGTACGTTTCTGTATATATTTGTGACAGGCTGCTCTTAGTACTGCTGCTAACATGTAAACAGCACTTGTTACCAACCTGTTACACGTTCGGGGCGATGGTGGCGAAACCAGCACCCCATCTGTGTATCTTTGTGATGGTTGCAGAAACCTAACAACATAAAAACAAAACCACAGTGAAAACGACAGATGAACATGCGGATATAGAAATATACAAGATAATCAACAAACGTGCTGTAGGACCACTCTGGAAGCGATATTCTCCCTAAATATCTCAATCACAGAAGCAGGTGGTTTGATGCGTCACACTGCGATGAATTTTGTTTTATTTTGTGTATTCCACTTCGTATCTGCGATATACTTAACTATGTGAGAAGTATAATTACGCCAAGTTGGGCAAGGAGAACTTCAAACACAAATATATATATATATATATATATATATATA
>NC_068982.1:38893019-38903141 GCF_001194135.2 Octopus bimaculoides | reverse complement strand
AGAGAGAGAGAGGGGGGACTGTGATGGTAAGATAGATCCCCCATCAATCTGATTGGGATTTGCACCTCTACGGATGAGTCCATTTTTGTCTAACATAATTGTTATACAGTTCTATATTTAAGAGATGAGGTATTTTGTACATTATTTACATTTGACGGATATTTGTCCTCATCTTGTATGTTGTTAACACAACATTTCGGCTGATATACCCTCCAGCCTTAATCAGGTGTCTCAGCTTTCGTTGAGTGAATCTGGTAGACGAAAACCGTGTGGAAGCTGCTCATATGTGTGTGTGTGTGTGTGTGATCCAGTGTTGGTTTGTTTGTATTCCCGTAACTTAGCGGTTCGGCAAAAGTGTTCGAAGGAATAAGCACCAAACTTTAAGAAAATAAGTAATGGGGTCGATTTATTCGACTAAATTTTCAAGGTGGTGGACCCAGTGTAGCTACACTCCAATGACTGAAACAAGTAAACGATAATAGATGAAAGACGTAATTCACGATCTGTGTCTGTATCTCTATTGATGGTTTCCTTATCTTTGTCTCTTCTGGCACTCACTTTTCCACTTGTCCACTGCAAATCTTTACTATACAATCCATATAGCACACCCGTCTCACTCATCTCCACACTGTCACTTCCACTTTATTTAACTGCTTAAGCCATGCATTAAACTCTACTCAATTATTCTACCCACGAAAATTACACAAACAATGTCCTCCGCGCCTTTGAACTTTTATTCTTTACAAAGAATTTTAACATCAGCGTAGGAGGGCCTAAAAACGCTATCGGTACTGCCCTTCCTTCCAGACTAAATTATCCCCCGAATTCCACAAATGTGTGTGCAGCACTAAGTCACAAATACAGCAGAGTAATAATAATAATAATCTCTTTCGACAGCAATATCGGATTTAATTTTACGATGAGCCACTTCACTTTCAGGACCAGCGATTTCTAACAGTAAATATCTGGATAAGCAAGATATTTCAACAGGTCGATTAGCCCTCAAAACACCACATGAAGTTTTCATTGGTAGCTCAAAAGCATGTTATGAGTTATGGGATATTTTCAATCAAAACGTGCATATGTATGTGTCGGAAGAAACAGGTAGATAGTCATACGCAAATTGAAAATATCCATGCGTGCATATGTATAGAGTAACAACTCTTATTTTGAGCATAAAAATACACGCTGTCTAAGGGAAATAAGTCAGTGACTTGAGTCGTTGGTAAATATGTTAAGGGGCGTCATGTACTGAATGACCTTCCTTTTAGAGAAAGAAAACCTTGCAACACCTTAGAGAAGAAAAACTCCTGCAGAAAAGGGAGATATAATATCGAGAAATTAGTAATACATATGCTTAAGGGGGTATATATTCTTTGTCTGCAGGCAAAGGGACGTAAAAAAATCCCATAACAGTTGTCAAACAACGGGTGGACACAAACAAACGCGCTCGCAGGCTTGCGCTCAAATATACACACACACAAACAAACACACACATATACATACACACACGACGGATATCCAGACAGTTTCTATCTATAAATTCACTTACAAGGCCTTACAAGCGTAGCAGAGAACATCTCTTTCCCTGTCATCACCTGACTGACTATTCTTTGCGCGGGTAAATTATCTCCAGTCCGTTCACTCCAGGACGCAAATCGACCAACCGTAGCTCCTAATAAGGTCACGTGAGAGTGTTCTTCTGATGGTTCTCTGGAGCCTATCTGTATCTATAAATAGCCTGCTAAGCTACCCGCCAATTCGTCGTGGCTCAGATCTTCTGAGATCTGGTCGTTTGACCACACACGCGTAACACAGCACCAACCAGCCAGCCAGTTCCAGCGACGACATCAACAACCACTTCAACTACGACTACCAGCATCGTCGCCAGCGTCAACATGACTTCTACACGTACACAAATTACCAAACAACCACCGCAGCTTCTCTTCTCAACCCTGTTTGTGTGAATCGCCGCACCACGAAATAACCGCCAGAATTCGACACCTGCGAGAACCCATCTGTATTAAGAACCCGGCCCGGCATAGAAGCCCCAACATCATGACGAGTGACCGCTCTGCCTTAAACTTAACTTCTTACATGCAGACCTACAATCTAACTGTGTACCTCAACAGAACTGGTATTTCCTTATCCGTGTTACTGACTCTAAACTATACTATGTAACTCTTACATACACATACATGTATTACTTGCACACACTTTTGTTTACATGACGGCCAGTCTTATATTGTGTTTTATTATGTCGCATTCACACGCACACAGACATACAGTTTAATGCTACAATGAATCTTACTGTTATACATCTCATACGGTTGCGTTTCTATCATGTTCCTTACTGGCAAATTTCTTAGTTCTCTATATTATAGAATTATAACATATTTATCATTTCATATTTTTGTGGCGACCGTGTGACGCGTTAAAAAAGGAGCCTGTTTTCTATTCGTCACCATTTCTCCTTTTGGTTCGCACGGTCGTTCTTACACACACACACACACATATATATATATATATATATATATATATATATATATATAAGCAATAATAAATCTCTGAACACACACACAAATATATAAAAACACTACGCTCATTATTATATTAGGAGACGGTAGTGTGATTTCAAAATAATTTCACTGCTATTTACTAAGTTATTGAACAGCATTTGCATTAAAGTGTTTTTAACAAGGTGATAAAATTTCAACTGCTCCAAAGTTTATTTCGTAGTTTTCCGGGTAGAGATTAGACGCCCACTTAATGTCACTTTCCAACTAAAATACGAAATCATGAGCTGAAAGGTCAATATGCGCAATGAGTATTACTATTATGAAAAGTAGTCACCGATGCCTTTGTAAAGCATTACTTCATATTTAAAGTCAACTTGATAGTCCTCTGAAGAGTAGTATTCAACTCAATTTGTGATATCGCAAGTGCACATATGCCTAAGAGTCTTCTACGATTTTCTAAGATATTAAAAGCATAATAGGTAAAACAAATTTTCAAACATTTCCCCAGATTAGTTAATTCATCTAATCTTACGATAATAACTTAAATTCAACCAATTTCTTAAATGACACAAAGGTCAACGTTGAAACAGCTCTGCTATGCAATCATTTATAGTTGCTAATTTCATCAGGCGTTGGTTAGTTGACCTACTTTTTGCATCTAGTACAAAACATAATTTACAACAAGTACACTGAGATGACATAATAGTTTCTTTTTTTTTCTTGTTTCTTTTTCTCCTTCGTATAATACTAACCAAAAATGTATTTATTCGAAATTTCTGGCCATTTAAATTATAATATATTTTCAATATAATTCTGTGAAACGTAGTGGTTCTTAATGAAAGGATATTATTTATTAAAACTGTGACTCTTATGCCTATCCGATACATACTTTACCAAACACCTAAAGAAGACAATTATAAAGTAGTTAACAGCAGGATTGCAGCTTAATACATAAAAGAGGAAAATGAATTATATATGCGTATATATGAGTGAAAGTGTAAATGGTTGTTATGGACATGCCAATCTTGTTTCGCTGCATTTGTGCTGGTTAGATATGAGTTCGTTTTTCATAGACTGATTTGAAGTGAAGCAACAAATACGACGTCTGATCAATAAGTATCCGGACTGTTGCCATAGTAACAAAGCTAAAGCACGCAGAGTGAAGCCGCTGGGCACAGATTGACCTTGGTCACTATTGTGCATGTGCACTGTTTTAACCTTCAAGCTCACTTCTGCTATTTACAGCAGTGCTTGGAAAGAACGTATGTAGCGTGTGATCGTCACATTGAGGCCTACGCAAAGTTGCAGAAAGTGTATGGAGAGGAGTGTACGAGCCGCACACAAGTGTACGAGTGGTTCAGACGTTTCCAAGATGGCTGAAAAAATGTCGATATTGACAAATGTTCAGGGAGACCCGCAATCAACAGAACTGAGAAAAACATTGCAGATGTGCGTGCAGATGTGAGAGAAAATCGGCGAATCACCATCTGTGAGTTATCAAAGGATGTACAGATTAGTTACGGTTCAGTTCAGTGCATTATCACTGAAGATTTGGGTATGAGACGCTTGTCTGTCAAGTTTGTGCCAAAACTGCTTTCAGCTGACCAAAAAGACATTCGAGTTTCGGTTGATTATGTCGAGAACGATAAAATTGTTTGAAAACTTTGCGTAGGACTCTGAGAAGGTATCGCCAAGCTTTTGGCAAAATTTGATGCAGATTCTCTGCTCAACTTTCTCTGTCATGGTCAATGCGACGATCACACGCTATACACGTTCCTTCTAAGCACTTCTGTAAACAGCAGAAGTGTGCTAGAATGTTAAAAATTAGTGTGCATGCACGGCAGAGTTGAAGGTCAATCTGTACCAAGCGTCTTCACTCTGCGTGTTTTAGCTTCGTTACTATGGCAACAGCCCGGATACTTATTGATTAGACCAGGTATTTCCCGGCAGTTCTTTTGTAGAATTTGATGCTGACATCACTTCACTCTGTGTCTCTAAGCTGGGAACCAGTAAAGAAGAGTGAGGGATCCAATGTCATTAGGCTGATCAATGCTGTACGCTATGAAGTCATTCATTCTCATAAACGTTTCAAACATTGAGTTAGCTTTTTCAAAGAAAGATGTGATGAATAAATTATCCAGATATTGCAAAGACGGCATAGTAGTAGATGAAGTTGGACTCGGCGTTCCAAGTGATGGTCTTGCACTGCCTGTTTTTCTTTCCTTATTGGTTTTTCTTTCATTTATTCAAATTAAGAAAAACTAAAATGAATACCTATACTCTTTGCCACATTCTGTTTGTCCGACGCTCAGATTGATGTTACGTGATGTGAATATACAGCCGCCACCTGTATATTCTATTATGAAAACATAGTGTACAGAAGGGCTTCCCCAAACATTTTCTTCCAGTATACCCCGTGTGTAGAATATATTGTAAAATGGTTGGATACCACAGAAGAGACAATAGACATGTTATTTGCTATTAATTCAATCTCATTTAATTTAAAGAGCTCAAATTCTGCCGTGGTCATATTTGCTTTTCATCCTTCAGAACTCCATAAAATAAAGTATTGCTGGGGTACTGGACTGAATAATAATCAACTGATCCACCACCATTATCAAAAAATTCTGTCTTGTTATTTATGTAAGAAATCAGTTTCATTATATTTCATGCTGCATTTTTTAACAAGATAAATTAGCGTGGCTCGTTCTAACAAGTAACTCAGTTTCAAAGAATAATAGCGTTTGTGTGGTGTGCTAGTGTGTAGGTGTATGTATGCGCGTCGAGTGTCTGTATATGTGTATATCTTTGTGTGTGTGTATGTGTGTGCGTGCGTCACAGAGAGGCACACCTGCATATCCTTCTGAATTCTCAGCCTTGCACTTGTTTTGTTATAATCAACACTGAAAACTTTTGTTCACAACGAGAAGTGGATAGGATAGAGTAAAAGGCTTCCTATACATGCTCTAAATACAAGTTGTGTTTAAGTTAGTTATGAGTACTTCAAAAAACCAGTTGCGGTTTTCTTTTATTTTGGGTTGTTTTTTTTTTTACAGAACTTGCGCACCCTCGCATTTTCTCCTGCGTACCAAGATTTGAGAAACTCTGGTGTAAAGGAATTAGTTTTAGTGCAAGTTCTTACAATAGGATATAAACTGTAGACCATTCAGTCGTTGGAACAGCACCCTATCGAATTGGCTCGCTAAGAATTCTAAGTTGCATTTTTCAGTGTTGTCTAATTTTAGTTTATCTAAATATTTTCTTCATGAAGAAAATGTTGGATTGAATGGAATACAAAGGAAGACATTGTAACGTCCAAATATGTGACGTTAATTCTATTTTCACTACGATTCCCAAATTGGAAATCTAGCCAAGAGGAAAATTACATTTTTGTGCATGCACCCCCTTCTACATACGCACGCACACGCGCGCACACACACACACCTACTCACACATAAATGTTGGTATGAACATGTGCTCTACTGCATATATAAACACACACGCACTCCCAAAGCATACCACATACACATACACATGTGTACGTTGGCGAATTCTGTCCCAAATATTAACACACACATACACATACACAAATGCAATTATGTATGAATAACCATGTATACATTTGTACAAAGGCTTAAATGTACACAAAACGCACAATGATGCATATATATACATATACGTCTTTACAAATCTACACAGAACGTCTGTATATAGTCATACTTCTGCGAACACACATATCATATACACACATGCGCACACAAACACACACACAGACACACCACACACACAGCGGGGAAATATTAGCGTGCGTACGCGTGAATGTGTGTGTGTGTGTGTGTGTGTGTGTGTGTGTGTGTTTAAGTAAAGCAAAAATAATTTACAATAACATCTAGTATCATAGTCGGGGAAGGATATTACATGGGTCATAGTGGGAAGACATTTAATATGTATTATAGATATTCACAGATTAAGTCAAAGATTGTCACAACTAAATCGTAATGGAAGTTTTGTTAGTCAAATCTTTTCATGATAGACTTGCAGGGTGCGACCCAAGAGTTAAAGGCGTCATTTAAGTACAAAATTTCAAGGTAGTCGGCTAACCATGTATATCGACCTCAATGTGTGTGTGTCTGTGTGTGTTTTGTTCATTTAATTGTCGTTCGCGGCCTCTCAACTATTTGTGACGAATCAATATCTATTTAGGTAACAGCAATTTTCGGCTCTCAGTCGACGCCTATGTATGTAGTTTATGTGTTACAGATGGCTCAGGCAAATAGGATGGAGACTGTTTATTATTCAACGGCCTAATAATTTTTATCGTGTGCACTCCCATTTAGGTCCGTGCAAAGCTGCTAAACTGGCCTCCGCTAAATGTGAAATGCAAACTTTATTTCAAATTAATCAAAAAGTACTTTCGCAAATAGTGTGAAATAAATACACGAAGTTAACGCATTGTGTGTGTGTGTGTGTGTGTGTACGCGCGCGCACAGGGTGCTCTTGCAACTAACAGAACAGAAGAGAGGACAGAACAATTTATAAAACAGGGAATTCTTTACCGAAGTGTTTTCTCTTTGCCTCTAGACTACGGTAGAAATCACTCTCTAATGTCTTAAAAACGTGTCAATTGACTCACGTGGCAAAAATCCACAACTCTGCAGAGGCCTGTTCTTGCTGAATCCACCGAGCTGTATTATTATTATTATTATTATTATTATTATTATTGTTATTGTTGTTGTTGTTGTTGTTGTTGTTGTTGTTGTTGTTGTTGTTATGCACAGGTACAGCTTATAGCCATAAGCTGTAATGGTACTGTACAATTAACAAGTATTTGTTTGCCGTGCTAATTCGGAAACTTTGCCGCAATAATTTTAAATCCTAAAGAAGTATCTCTACTCGAGGCTCGAAACTGGAAATTAAATGTGAAATAAATATGCCTTTACTAAGAACCGAAACCGTGTCGCAGTAACGACATGGGGTAGTGAAGGGGGAAATCATCTGTATCTTTGTTTTTTGTTTTATTTTGTTTCTTCGTTTTTTGTTGGGGTTTTTGTTTTTCAAAATATTTATAAATGAAATTGCTATCAAGAAATTCTATCTCTGTCGTCTCTATTTCGTTTCTTTTGAATCTAGAACTGTTTGTGTGCGTGATGGTGCGGCTTAGAGAAGATGATTGAGATTACTACAATATGAGTAACTAACTACAGCAGCATCCAAGACTTTTACAATGTCAGCAACTATTTGGAGATGAAATATTTTCAGATCCTGAAGGAGTTGACTAGTCTATGGGACGCAGTTTTGGTTATATGATCAGGAGAGATCATCAATGAGCGTGGAAGTCTGTCATTTGTAGTTTGTAACTTTGAAGGTTTTACCTGCATGCTGTCCAGAACTAGAGGGTAGGGTAAAAGACTGTTTCTTTGATATATCTAATGGCTGTGTCTCGTGCCTTGTGCCTAGACAAAACAAAAAGCACACAACAAATAAACATCAGCAAGCACCGAAGAAGTAATGTACTTGGTATTAGCCATTTCACTTCTCTTACGAAGCTAATACTTTTCAGAAATCTTTATAATTCATTCCAGGTGGATCCTATCGGCTCCATAGTTCCTAATAAAGGACTTATTTTCATTTGGTGAATTATTATTTATGTGATTTGTTGATCTTAAGATGTATGTGTGTACCTTTCCCTTTCCTATTAACATCAGATTTATACTCACAAACTTTTTTTACTTATATAATTACATTCCAAAACTTTATCCAAGTATTTAACCTTTAACAATTTTCATTTTTTTTTTTTTTATATATCTTTTTTTCAATTAACCAGTCGTTCAAACGATCTACTAAATCATTCTGCACTTGAAATTACTCATATTTTAAATTCAGCCATATTCTTTAACAAGTCAAATCGTCGAATGTGAGGGCTTATATAATTAGTTGTTTTTAAGTTCACCTCAGTAAACTTTGGCAACTTAATAATTCTGTTTCATGAATCAGTGAAATTTATAGATTAAACAAAAATGGCAACGTTTACTGTAATTGCGTTTTATTTAATTTATTATTTTTGTATGAATACCAAAGTTTCCAGTGGGCCGATATTGCAAGACAGACTCGATTCTCGATTGAAGCAATTTGCTTCACTTCATTTGACTTCTTGAACTCGTACTCGTGGTTTTGAACTGTGATTAGAAAGAGCTGAGCCCCCACGAGACTGATACCGTCAATACACTATATAAAAACAATATATCGTTGGGCAGGAAACTTAGGTCCTATGAAGAAGCCTTTTAACATTCGGTAACAGCAGTTAAGCATCACTCAAATTTCATACAACTACATTAAAAAATTCAGAGGACTGCAGCATGGTAGTTTTTAAGTATGCTTAAAGTACTTCTGCAATGAGACCCGTGGATAAGCTGGAATTTTCAATCCTCGAATGAATATCCATCTGAAAATTAGCTTTCAATTCAGCTGACTAGAAGTTGCGAACCTGAAACACCTTTGGAATTTCTCTTGTACTTGGTACATGCTCTTGATCATTGCTTTTTCCTTTAAAAAAGCAAATTTCATTAAAAACATCGATGTCAACATTCAGCTTTGAAAGTTCAGATGTAAGCAGAGTGTCTTTCTGTTCGATCACTGTTTGTTGTATCGTGCATAGTTCTGATGTTTCAACATGCGAGCTTTAGTTACTGATTATCTTCTAATGCAAATGTGTATCTTTCCCTTGCTGTCGCCAGAGCGTCTCTGTAGCTGCCCGTTGACCATGGATGACCAAATGAAAGAAATGGAAGCGAGCTTTAATTAGACTACCTTTTCTACGCATCCCTCCAAGTAAAATAAACATGACCTTTTTTTAGAAGGTTGCTTGGTCATTCAGAATGTTTCCAAATGATGTTGCTCTCTTCGAGGTCAATATCACGTGACCCATACACAAGGTCCGCCTTCGTGAAGTTTCAAGTATCATCTTCCACCTGCAAATTTCTTCCCTTTCCCTCTTCTGCAAGGCTTAATGAATGGCCATCGAGGATGATCATAGACATAGGGATCTCCATCGGCCTGTGCAATGGAATTTTTAAAATGGAGTTCAATGGAGGTTAGTCCGTGTAAGAATGGCTCCAGGCTTTGCACCTAAAAGTGAGATGCTGAGGTTGAAAGAGCAACGTCAAAGCGTCTTTCATCAAAAAAGATAAGCTATCAATTGCAAAGGAGGGATTGCAAAAGAGTAATTCACTTTGAATTGTTACCACTTAATGCAACAATCAATGCTCAAGTCTACTGTCAGCAATTAGAGCGTTTGAACCAAGCTTTGAAGAAAAAAAGACCCGCTTTAGTGAATGGAAAAGGAGTGATGTTTCATCAGGACAATGCGCGACCCCACACTGCAAAGATCACATCACAGAAGATCGAAGAGCTTGGTTGGGAAAAAATTCCTCATCCACCGTATTCCCCCGACCTTGCTCCTTCAGACTACCATTTGTTTCATAGTTTACAGAATCATTTGGGGGACATAGCTTTTGCAAGCCAAGAGGAGGTCGAAACTGACATTTCAGAGTTCTTCACTTTGAAACCAAGAGTTTTACATTGATGGGATTAAAAAGCTTGTAAA
>NC_068982.1:38878373-38890236 GCF_001194135.2 Octopus bimaculoides | reverse complement strand
TGTGTGTGTGTGTGTGTGTGTATACTTATGTGTGTGTGTGTGTGTCTGTGTTTGTCCCCACCCCACCCCCAAACCAAAGCTTGGTGTGTTTATGTCCCCGAAACTTAGCGGTTCGGCAAAAGAGACCGATAGAATAAGTTCTAGGTTTACAAATAATAAGTTCTGGGGTCGATTTCTTCGACTAAAGGCGGTGCTCCAGCATGGCTGCTGTCAAATGACTGAAACGTAAAATAGTATATATAAATATGCTATATAGCATAAAGGAAAAATTTAGTTGTCACTAATTGTGTGGGAGATTCCCTGCCCAGTCGGTGTATAGGCGTAAGTGTAGCTGTATGGTAAGAAGTTTGCTTCCCAACCACATGGTCCCGGGTTCAATCCCACTGCGTGCCACACCTAGGGCAAGTGTCTTTTACTATTGCCTCGGACTATAGTGGATTTGGTAGACGGAAACTAAAAAAGTCCGTCGAATGTGTGCGTGTGTGTGTGTGTGTGCGTGCGCGTAAGTGTGTGTTTTTCTTGTCCCTACTCCCACCGCTTGACAACCGGTGTCAGTTTGTTTACGTCCACATAGCTTAGCAATTCGACAAAAAGAGTTTGAAAAAATAAGTATCAGGCTTAAAAATGTAATAAGTTCTAGGGTAGATTCGTTCAACTTATAAATTCTTATAAATTCTATAAGGCAGCACTCCAGCATGGCCGAAATCTAATGACTGCATGACTGTATGGTAAAAAGCTTGCTTCCCAACCACATGGTCCCGGGTTCAGTCCCTTCTGCAGAGCATTGCAGAGAGAAGGGATGGCAGTCATGGATTTTCCCTGTCGAGGTTATTGTAAAGGATTCCATGTCCAGTCGGTATGGAGGACGCTTACAGTCATTGGAATGATAGGAAAAGAGCGAGAGGTGGTTTGCGCAGAATGAAAAAAATATGAATTCTCCAGACAAGATCAGGGCAGTACTGGAGGAATATTTTTCGTCACGGACAAGTGAATTTTGGAAGAGGGGCCTTGCAACTCTACCACATAGATAGAAGAACATTGTATGAAATGAAGGAGAGTAAATTTTAGATTGAAAAAGAACTTCTTAATTTTGAAAACTAAAAGAAGTATTAAAAAACCGCATTATTTATGGGATGACCGTTGTAACGAATGCGGAAATGATGGCTTTTAGGGATTCCGTAGTGTGAACATAGTCATCAGTAAACCGGAACATAGTCATCAGTAAACTACAGTTAAGATCTGAGCTTGTTGGTAGTCTACATATTTCTCATACTGAAAAAATTGCTTGTACACACACAGACGCACGTGAAAATTCTCACACATGCATACATACATATACACACACACATATATGATATACGTGTGTGTGTGTGTGTGTGTGTGTGTGGTATTATTATACATAGAATATTTGTCTTCCGTTTCTGTAGAGATAAAAGATTAAGATAAATATTTCCTTCGCTAGAACGCTATTCAATCGCAAGTGGCTTTCCCCACCATATAAATTAAACTAAGCACCGCAAGACAAAATTCATCCATTCCACAGTGCTACCGCTTTTTACAACAGTAAATTATATCATCCATGGCCCTTGATCAGAAATAGACGGACTTGACTGTGTTTACAAGTTTTGAAAATAATATTCTGTCAACTCGGCCAGAGGCTAATCTCTAAATGGCTCGTATCTTTTCACTGGAATTGCACACGTTACATAATAGAAATATCCGTAGATAATATTTGTCTTAACCAAGGCGGCGAGCTGGGCGAATCGTTAGCATGCCGGGCAAAATGCTTAACGGCATTTCGTCTGTCTTTGTGCTCTGTGTTCAAATACCGCCGAGGTCGACTTTGCCTTTCATCCTTTCGGGATCGATAGAATAAGCGCCAGTTGAACACTGGTGTCGATGTGATCGACTTAGCCACTTCCCCGAAATTGCTAGCCGTATTTATCCTAACCATTACAAGAATTACCGATGTCACAGCTGATAGTTTATCGACTTATCTGCCTATTGTTTATCTGCCTATTGTTTATCTGCTTATTGTTTCAATAAGCCTCCGCTCAATGGTTATATTTCAGCCGTTTTAAGTACACGTGATCAACAAATAATCGGAAGTAAGAACTTTAAAACTCAAGGAAAATTCTTAGCTAGCTGCGATCCTGTTTCGGTTTGGATTCACGGTTGAAACAAATTTATTTCACTTGCGCCTGCTCATGTTCTTGAAAAATACGTCAATGAGAGTAGCCTTAGATGTTTGGTACACCTTATATATATTGAGAGAGTGAGAGTGAAAGAGAGAGGGAGAGAGAGGAGAGTGAGAGAAAGGAGAGTGAGAGAGAGAGAGAAAGAGTGAGAGAGAGAAAGAGTGAGAGAGAGAAAGAGTGAGAGAGAGAAAGAATGAGAGAGAGGAGAGAGAGGTAGACGGAACATACAGGGACACATGTGAGTAGTTTAATGGTAAGAAAGCGATCGACAAAGAGGAAAATGTGTCATTCTCCCGGCCAATGAAGTGGACAGTGAGTCCATTTTCTTCCTAATCTACTTACTGGACAGAAGCTAACAGGTGACGTGTACAGTAGGAAACAATGGCATATCTTTTAGAATACTATTTTTTTCTACTCTAGGCACAAGAACCGAAATTTGGGGGGAGGGAACCAGTCGATTAGATCAACCCAGTACGTAACTGGTTCTTAATTTATCTACCCCGAAAGGATGAAAGGCAAAGTCGACCTCGGCGGAATTTGAACTCAGAACATAAAGACAGACGAAATACCGCTAAGCATTTTGCCCGGCTTGCTATTCTAGAATACTGTTGTCTATCAAATAAAACCAACTTTTCAAACACCATTGACACAAACGCCCTCTGATCTAAATAAAAATAATAATTTAGCCAACTTTTAGATGTCCCAAAGAACTTTTTTCGCCAATACCAACATTAACTGTCAAATAATTCTTTTTACTATAGGCACAAAGCCTGACATTCTGGGGGAAACGGCTAGTCGATTACATCGACCTCACTACTTGACCGCTACTTTATTTTATCGAACCAGAAATGATGAAAAGTAAAGTTGACCTAGGCAGCATTTGAACTTGGAACGGAAAGAGCCGGAAGAAATACTGCTAAGCACTTTGTACGGTGCCCTAACGATTCTGCCAGTTCATCATTACTGCAAAGTAATGTTACTTCTTCTGTTGATTTTTCCATCTTTTAAAGGACTTCCTTTCTTAAAGTTATCATCATCTAGCTTATAGCTCTCGAGCGCTACTGAAATATTACAGGTACAAGATTTGAGAGCTAATAGTAAGCAATGTGCCACTCTCTGTAGCAGATGAGACTAATTCATGAACAGTGGGCAGTTTGAGCTTATAATACTCTTTTACTCTTTTACTTGTTTCAGTCATTTGACTGCGGCCATGCTGGAGCACCACCTTGAAAGGTTTTAGTCGCACAAATCGACCTTAGGACTTATTTATGTAAGCTTAGTACTTATTCTATCAGTTCCTCTTGCCGAACCGCTAAGTTACAGGGATATAAATACACCAACACCGGTTGTCAAGCGGTGGTGGGGGCACAAACACAGACGCACACACACGTACGCACACGCATACACATACACACACACACATATATATATACATACATACATACATACACACCCACACATACGACGGGCTTGTTTCAGTTCCTGTCTACCAAATCTACTCACAAGGCTTTGGTCGGTTCGAGACGATGTCAGAATACACTAGCCCAAGATACCAAGCAGTGGGATTGAACCCAGAACCATGTGGTTAGGAAGCAAGCATTTTCTCACACTGCTACGCAGTTTGAACTTGTAATAGTTATTTTGAATATTTTTATGGTTGGTTTATTACTGTCTTTTTTTCCTTCCTAAACTATTAAGGTATCTAAATTAATATTCGGGGTTTTAGCTTGGTTTATTATGACTGTTGTTTTTATCGTTACTATTGTTGCTGGCCACTGTTTAGCTCCCTATCATCAATAACTGAATAGTCCTATGATCAAAGAAGTTCCACTGAAGTCCATCCAGTCAGTCACACGAGTATTGTGTTTCTAGAACTTCATTATCCAACGTGTCCCTCACCTTTTAAGATGGTAAAATATTTGAAGTAATTTTGAGTGTCATTTCCAGCAGGTGGAGCAACCACATAGAGGTTCTCTTATTGGCTTGTAAATGAATCTTTATTTTTCAGAGAAGAAATATGTGAATTTATAACACATAGTGCCTTTCCCGAGGGCATTAGTGATGCATGTAAAGTAAAAATAGCTTCAAGTGAGAAGTGAAACCACTCGTCTCACTAGGAGTTTACCTCTAGACTACGACGCTTTAGAAATTTCAGTTGGTTTGAAAAATCCTATGGTTTCGTAGAGTGCAGAACACCTTTCCGAACGCTATTACACAGCTTGTGTAATGTAAATTGTTACTCTGTACAAGAAGTTGACAATCCTTGTATATGTTGAGTTTTTGAGAATATATGTTTTCTAAAAAGATAAAACAACGAAATGTGATTTGAATTAATGAAATCTCTTATAGAGAATATATAAACTGTAATCTGCATGCAAAGAATACATTGATTTTGCATACGATATTCGAAGAGACGCCTTTTTCCCTTTTATCTACAGAAGAATATAGTTTGTTTTGCTTTAAAATAACTTAGATGCAATAACTCAGAGAGAACATGTGGATCTGGTTGCGTTTAAGATCAGTGAACGTCTCATTCAGCAAGAACATGGCTAAGTATGCTTTTCATTAGAACAAGGCTAATTATGCCTTCTTGTATCGTATTAATTTCTATCTTCTGTATTGCATTTCGTGATTTTTTTTCCAGCTTGTTTTGTAGCTCATCCTTAGCTAGAATTTCCTATAAAAGCTGAGCAATTTAAGAGTTATTTAGGGGGACTAAAAATATATACTAGTTGTCTGATATCGGGTATCACTATATATTATGTAGTAAGAACTGTTTGTGTTTCAAAATAGTTATGGTTCATGAATCAAATGGTTTTGATCCGGAGATACTTAAATCGTTCCAATATAAAATATTTAAACCATTCCAGTAAAAATCCATTGTGTACTATGGTACATTATATGGTTTGTAATGAAGAGAAAGTTGTAGCTATGAACTCGGTTATCGAGTATTATGTTTAAATTCAAAACAAACGTCTTTACACTTGCTTTGAAAACATGAGAGCTAGTGTTTGCCAGGAAACCTCCAAACCATTATTGGAGTTTTCATACACTAGTGCCACTTTGACGTAATTTTAACTCTACAGGCAACACAACATAAAATAGTGAGATACTTCAGACCATTGTTTTTCTTTCTTTTTTGATCGTTCTTTGTTAGAGATATACAGGATGTCCCAAAAGTCCCTGATGGGTTTCAATTTTTAATAACTTTCTTAACTTTACAAATAAATGCATGAAAGTTAGATACAATATAAAGGACATAATGGAAATTAATACGCACAAGTCAAATTTTGCAACACCACTATATCACATATAAAAAATGACATCGCTTAAATGGCTGTCATTTAAGCGATGTCATTTTTCATATGTGATATAGTGGTGTTGCAAAATTTGACTTGTGCGTATTAATTTCCATTATGTTCTTTATATTGTAACAAAAATTCATGCATTTATTTGTAAAGTTAAAGAGGTTATTAAAAACTGAAACCTATCAGTGACTTTGGGGACAACCTGTATATTTAAATTCTAACTCAGGCATAGGTAGCATTTTTCGAGAAGCGAGTCGCATGTGACATAGATGATCATCAGTACTAAAAAGAAAATAAGAAAATCAAGGTAATTTTTCGTTGGTGTGTCATACAAACTCGCAGATCACAGTTTGGCTAGAAGTGTCAACTAATGGTCTTACCGTTACTGAAAATAATTCATGAAGCGATATATGTAAAAACTGATCGGTGATAGAAGAGTGATGTCGTTACTTGCTTTTAGACAACTATTTTTGGGGGCTAAAATATATTGCTATAGTCTTTTATTAACAGTAATTCAACGCTCGGTTTAATAGCGCCGCCTAAATTTTGGTTGTTATTTGCGGTATCTATCTTGCAGCACACAATCGGGCCGAGTTCCTGATCTAAAGATAATTTCCTTCCAACCGTCTCGAAGATTATGAAGAGTCTTGACTTACTTTTTGACAATAGCATGTAAAAATTAACACATAAACGTGAAAAGAAATCGTACTACATCATTAGCTTCATGGTCAATCTGATAGGTTGTTTTTCTCTTACTTGGTGTATAATTCTTTTACTTTATAGTAATAACTGATTTTATCAAACTTTGCCCTACCGTACAACGTAAGCAAAGTTCTTTATAAATTACTAATCCTTTCTACTATAAGCACAGGACCTGAAATTTGGGTGCGGAACGGGAAATTAGTTGATTACCTCGACCTCCACTGCTCAACTAGTACTTCTTTTACCGGCCCCGACAGGCTCAAAGACAGAGTTGACCTCACCATAAAGAACCGGGAGAAATGCTGCTCAGCATTTTGTCCGACACAATAATTATTCTACCAGCTCGCAGCCTCATATGGAATATTGATTAATTATAGACATTATTTTAATTTCTGATAATTAATAAAAAGTTGAAGTATAAATGTAATGGCTAAATTCATATGTATTAAAGTAATAATGGGCTTTTAGGCTCATGTTCAAGAATTTCTTTGCATCTAAATTCTATGGTTTAAATTTTCTTAGATGCCTAAACTGAATACCAAGTCTTAAGGGATTAATAACTAATATCTACGAAAGACGTGTTACCCAGAATGATTAGCTCTAGCCTGTTTTTCCATCGGCATTAAAATTCTTCGAATTTTATATTGGGTCAACAAGAGTCTCTGGAGATAAATTATTTTTATTTTCACTTGGTTTTAAAGTTATATTTTCGATAAAGTGTATACTTAAAAGATATTAATCATCGTCGAATTTGAAATTTGCTTTATCTGGCCTTTGTAATATATGAAAATAAAAATAGTTTTTGTAAGATCTATTTTTAAAGGTATTTCACTCAAGAAACAAACAAGTATTGAAGGTATGTTTTAAATAAAGTAACATAAGGTTCTTTTATGATACGGCTACTATCTACATAATTAACCGTAAGCAAATACCTACTTTGTTAGTTTGTTTGTTCTTTTTTAATTTGTTTTTTTTTTAATTACTATATTTTATTTTCTGGCTCAAATTTGCTTATCTCAGAATAATTACTATGTAGACAGTTTTCAGTCGAAAGTGGCACTAAACATCTAAGTTTGTTCTAATTAAGGAACGTTAAAAAAATATCAAGTCATCTTGAGTTTTCATTAAAACAACTGCATAATTGGCAACGTTTGAGTGGAAAGTATAATTGGTTCTTAATTCTAAATGAATGTATTTAAATGTTTAATTAATGTTTAACACACATTCAAGTATTTAATTCAGCAAATAAAGAATGCCTTCTGTGACGTTTCTTTCAGTGGTTGAGGATAAAATCATTTTTCATTAATGTATATATATTTTTTTATTCATAAGAATTATGAGTTAGCGAAAAAAAAAAAGTACAGCGCCGAACTAAATGCATTGCAATATAGTTTGACTCTGACCAGCGTTGTATAGAGCAAGGAGTAAGCTATTGTTCAGCTGAAACTGCGATGTGGTTTCAAACTACAAAGCTACTTCATTTGTGTTTTGTAATGCAATTAGAAACGGCATTAATGTTACGTCTTCCATTTTCTCGCATCCACGAAATACAGAACCTCACTCTATTCAACACTTAGCTGGTACTGGTTTGCAATTGAAATAAAATGAAATAAAATACCACGCCCAAGGTCATAAAACTGCGCCCAGTCTAGGTAGCGGACTCACGATCGTGCGTTCAGTATTCTAAACATGTTATGTGTGTTGCATTTAGGTTAGATAAAACAGTTAGTGTCAATATTTTATTGATACTGAGTCAAATTAGTATTTTCAAAGAAGAGTATACTGTTTACCAAGCCTCCTTTGTATTAAAGGAATACAGCCGATTAAATCAAAAAAATATATTGGGGGTATATATTTTATTGTCCCGGGATAGAAGGAAAGCAATTCAGGTAGAGTATGAACAGAGAGACATGACTAAGTTATTTTATGGCATTTAACTCACTCAACGGCTGTTTTTGTCAACTTATTGCTCTTATTTTGAGTTTATAACATAGATTGCTTTCGAAATGCACAATAATATATTAAAACATATACAAAGAAAACTTTTGAAATCAGCTACATAGCACTAAATATATTTTTGCTATTGTATATCAAAAAAACATTAACTTGTGTGGTGCAGTACAGATGATTCAATCAATAGCTTGGACAATTAAAGGTCTCAGAGTGTAAGTATGGCAAATGCATAGTTCTACGTCCGATCCCAATGCATGGTGGCTTAGACGTCTTCTACCATAGGCCGATCAACCAATGCCTTGTGGCTAAACTTTGTGGATCTAGTCTTTTTCATTCGCAAAATATGTTTTTTTTTTTTAAAGGAAGTAAAAAATCTGAAAATTGGCTACAATAAAGTAGTCGTCCAATCTCAATACTATGAGGGGATTATGTTGTGGAGATAAAAAATGGAGGAAAGAGTTACAGAGGTTTAAAGATTAGAAACCTCTGTAGTTTTAGCCAATAGCGAGACAGAAATTTTCTGCGGTTAACGGAGCGGTGTCAACTTTCATGTTGTACCCTGTGAAATTTATAGTTTAACGTCTGTGACATGACCTGTTCATTATAGGTTTCTAAATGCAGAATTCAAAAATAATGTCAAACTATCTGTATCACCCACAGTTTCACTGTTCCACCATATCCCTCTCAGTTTCTGCTATGTGGGCTAAATTTCAGTTAAGCTATTGAAATGTGAAGCTAACGGTTTAAGAAATACTCCTAATTTAAATTTTTATGAAGAGAAATAACCAAGTGAAATCATAAATCCAGCTGAGTCAATGAATCCCCCAAATATATGAAATGAAAAATATGTAAAAATACTAACACAGAGAAGCACAGAAAACATGTAATATACTAACACAGAAAAAGTAAAAGAAAACACGCGGGTGAAAAGAATCTCGTGGTGTGAAGAATCAAGTGTGAAAAAATCAACATAGACAACAGCGGCACAAACAACAGTGAACCACAACACAGCGTGCGGTTGTCATGGTAACCAGCTGCTAATGCCACGCTGTCTGTTGATTGGCTAAAATTACCGAAATTTCCCAACTTTAATTCCAAATAACATCAGATTCTTTAAAGTAACTGATTGATCGTAATCAAAATTCAGAGTTGCAATGATACACCAAAATTGAAAGCATTCTGAGCAAAATTAAAGGGGGCTCATTTTGCTAATGAAAAAGACTAGATCCAACTTTGTTAATCGGAAACCGAAGGGAGTCCAACTCAGGGTTGTTCCTGTTCTTCGATAGAAGACTTAGACCGTCGCCCGATTAACAGAACCAACTGTCCCTTGGATGCTTTTAGCGGAGTCTACTCTGTTACAAGCATTCACATAAAAGTCCCTGGTTGGGCGAGACACTACGGTACACCTGCGTTGGCACCATCTATCTGGCATCACTAATATGACGCTAATTTATTTGACATCAAATGCATTAATCTCTCTCTTTCTCTCTCTCTCTCTCTCTCTCTCTCTCTCTCTCTCTCTCTCTCTCTCTCTCTCTCTCTCTCTCTCTCTCTCTCCACTGCCAAAACAAGTCAGCCGTGCCAAATCATCAGCGTCCAAACAGCCACACCCAATTTTCTCATCCTGTGCCGGTTTGGGGATAAATGTCTCCCTCCTTCACGCCAATCTTGAGACGCTGAAAAACAAGGGTAATGGGCGCTACCCTATATATTCTGATTAAGTCATTATTATTATTATTTTTTTAAGGTTGAAATATCAAGGATACCAATGGAAACGAAGTTCAAGACTGCGAAGCAAGCGTTTCATTGTGCTTCTCATCAGACAACTAATGCGAAATCTTTCACATTAGATGGATATCTAGCCCCAAACCCCCAAAATAAACTGTAACCCAGATCAGCATAAACTGAAATAGCACAGAATATACTGTAAGTTATTAGTGTTTCTGCAATATATCCACCTTTTATTTTCTTCGAGAGTAGACTTAATATATTAAATTGATACCTGATATTGGCTTTATAAATTCTGACGTGATTTGATTTCAAAACATATTCAAAATAATTCTTTCTACTTTTGGCACAAATCCTGAAATTTTGAAGACAGGAGCAACGCAATTACATCGCCCCCCTGTGCTCTACTGGCACTTATTTTAACGACCCCAAAAAGATGAAAGAACAAGTCGACCACAAAAGGATGAAAGAAAAAGTCGACCTCGACAGTATTTGAACTCAAAACGTAACAAATCGGAAGGAATGCTGCGAAGCATTTTGTCCGACGCCATCTTAATAATAATAATCCTTTTTACTGTTTGTTTTTATATATACTTGTTTCAGTAATTTGACTGCGGTCATAGTCCTTTCCACAAAAGGCACAAGGCCTGAAATTCTGTGGGAAGGAACTAGTCGATTACATCGACTCCAGTGTTTCACTGGTACTTAATTTACAGACCCCGAAAAGATAAAAGCAAAGCCGACCTCGGCAGAATTTGAACTCAGGACGTAAAGATAGACGATATGCCATTAAGCATTTCGCCCGGCATGCTAACGATAATAGATACACACACACACACACACACACGATATGGTGTTAATGTTCTCATTTAATCTTTAGTCATCTCTGATCGTGCAAAACTCAAGCCAAAGACATTGCAATTGTGACCGTTTTTTTAGAAGATGCCGGACTATGATTTTGATAGAATCGGCTGAAACAATCTATTGAATGAATGTGTAGTCGTCATCGTAAATAAGTACTGTATATTCATTAAACGATATATGCTGGCTGGACAGTCAATGATTAAACGCATTTTCTTAACTTTCAATAATAGTGGATTTTTTATGCATTTTATATCCAGAAATATGAGTACATTTTGTAACTACATCATTTTCGCTGTTTTCATTCTAATTATTTATTGCATTTTCATTGGCTGAGTGGTAAGTAGCTTGCTTACCAACCACATGGTTCTCGATTCAGTCCCACTGCATGGCACCTTGGGTAAGTATCTTCTGCTATTGCCTCGGGCTGACCAAAGCCTTGTGAGTGGATTTGGTAGACGGAAACTGAAAGAAGCCCATTATATATATGTATATATATATATGTGTGTGTGTGTGTGTGTGTGTGTGTGTGTGTGTGTGTGTGTGGATCATATATGTTTGTACGTCTGTTTGTCCCCACCATCGCTTGACAACCAACGCTGGTGTGTTTACGCCCCCATAACTTAACGGTTCGGCATAACAGACCGATGGAATAAGTACTAGGCTCACAAAGAATAAGTGCTGGGGTCAATTTGTTCGACTAAAGACGGTGCTCCAGCATGGTCGCAGTCAAATGACTGAAACAAATAAAAGAATACAGGGGTTAGACTGCACGTAGTAACAACTTCAATAAAAGGTTTACGGTGTGCCTATATTACTAAAACTAGCATTTGAATCTGACTCAAATATCTCAGGTAGTATTTCAAATTTTGATCATTTTGTTTCTTTTCAGAAAACCAACTAGTCTTGAAAGTACCATGAAGCATACGAATGATACTTTACATCCACCACCATTTGTTTTTCTATGGATTTATCAAAACATGTAACTAACTAGACAGCTTAATATTTCCTAATTATGAAACAAAGATAAAGACACTTTGATGCAACAGCACAGATTTGTTCCGTGGAAAACTTTTTACGCATGAGCTGAAATAATTTCGTAAAGGCAAC